>NC_056732.1:1156860537-1157048037 GCF_019279795.1 Protopterus annectens | reverse complement strand
TATTCCTAGGAGCTTGGTAGTTGGATGTAAGTGAAAATTGTATGGGGCTGGACTTACGTGTTGGGGAGAAGAGTAGCAGTTTTGTTCTCTTGGGATTAAGGAGGAGGCAGCAGTTAGTAAACCATTGTTCCACAGTGTTAAATGCATTCTGGGTCAAGGTTTGCAGTTCAGTTTGAGAGGTAGCTGAGCAGATAATGGTGGAGTCATCTGCATATTGAATGCAGGCAGAGTAAGGAATTGCTGAGTGAAGATCATTAGTGTACATGGAAAATAGGAGTGGCCCTAATATGGAGCCCTGAGGGACACCAAGGGATATAGGTAGGAGATTTGATAGATTATTGTGCCAGAGTACTGCTTGTTTCCTGTTATCAAGGTAAGATTTGAACCAGTTGATAGTTAATGGGTCTAAGGACAGAGATTGCATGATGTGTAAGAGCAGGTGGTGATGAACCATGTCGAAGGCTTTGGATAAATCAACAAATACTGCTGAGGAATGAAGGCCATTGTTACGATTATTGTTAATACAATCTGTAAAAGATAGCAGGGCAGTGGTGGTACTATGGTAAGGTCTGAAGCCATGTTGACAGTTAGCCAGAAGTTTATTTTGGAGCAGATGGTTGAGTAGTTGTTTCTGAATACACTTTTCCATAATTTTTGCGAGGGGAGATAGCAAGGTTATGGGACGAAAATTAGAGAAATCATTTGAGTTCCCACCTTTGTGTAGAGGAATGATATAGGAAATCTTCCAGATGGACGGGATATTTCCTTCACTAATGGTTCTATTGATAAGAATGGATATAGGGTAGGCTATAGATTTAGCACCTACTTGAAGGTATTCTGCTGGGAGTTGGTCAGCTGAGGGGGTGGAAGGTTTAAGTTTACGTAGTAGAGAGCAAATAGTGGATGTGGGCACTGGATGGAAAGGAAGGTGGATGATTTACAGATGAATTAGGAAGGTTTGCAATGTCTGGTGTAAGATGACTAGCAAGAGATTGGATGGCATTGGTAAAGAAGGAGTTAAAGGAGTTGGTAGTGTCGATGGTATATATATATATATATATATATATATATATATATATATATATATATATATATATATATATATATATATATATATATGGATCCCTATCATATGATAGAAACCTCATTTGACTGAGACCATAAGACTGAAATTTCAAAAAATTTCAAAAGACTAAAAGTTACTTGACTGAAACCCATAATAATCAATTTCAACATACTAAATTGTAAACTAGACCATATAAAAATAGACTAAATATATTTTATATATATATATATATATATATATATATATATATATATTTATATATATATATATGAATCCCTATCAGAACGTCAACTTACCATAATACAAAACTGCATATGATCAAGATTGAACCATAAATCCACAAAAGCAAAAAGTAAACATTGCCAAAAGTGTAAAACACAGAAAAGCAACTGTACATGTGCCAATGGTACCAGTCAAAACCTCTAAAACAATACAAATAAAAAAGAAACATTGTAAACAAAATACATTTCATAACATTTTTGCTGGGGGGGGGAGCTGCACCCCACACCACCTGTAAATTATATATATACCAACTCCAGGGCCGCACTGCAGTGGAGAAAATGATAAATGCTGGCAGAGCATGCGCAGTTGTGTTCCAGTGAGTTTTACACTTTCGGCAATGTTTACTTTCGGTTTTGTGGATTTATGGTGTTTCTGTCTTGATCATATGTAGTTCGGTATTATAGGTTCATAGGTTCATAGGTAAGTACCAGGCTATATGCCCAAGGGCATTTATAAGCCTAGCCAGAGTGTGTTGGCTTTCGCCACCCCCTTAGATTAGTTCCCTGTGACTTTGACCAGCAGAGCCATTAGTTCCCTGTGCCTCTGTCCAGCAGAGTGACTGCAGTAATCCCTTGAGTAAATTTTCTGTTTCCCATCCACCCATCAATGTTTCTCTTGAAGAGTGCTAGTGAGGGGTTCTGCCTGATGTATATTGGAATTTTGTTCCAAAGCATGAGGAGTCTCTGGGTCAGGAATATATCCCTCCAGCACATCCTATTTATCGTTGTGGTAAGGTTTATATCCCCAGAGCATGTTGCTCTCAGGGATTGTGTTTTTTTTAGGTGGCTCATATCCATTAATTCTGGGTTGGACATGGCCTTGTACGTCAGGCAGAGATCACCTCTGAGTAAGCGGTATGCAACAGAGTACAGCTGGAGTTTCTTTAGTCGGGCAGCATAGGTTATCTGTTTGAGACAAGTAATCCTCTTGGTGAGGTACTTCTGTGGTCTTTCCAGCTGTTGAAGATGTCTTGCAAAGTACATCCCAAATGGGGCATTGTATTGTATAATGGGTCTAATAAGTGATGAGTAGAGAGGCACAATAACTTCCTTTGATCTGGATGTGAACCCGTTTGAGATTAGATGGCCGCATAGAAGGATTTTCTAACCACCATGGCAATATGATTATCAAAGGAGATATTACTATCTATTTGGGTCCCCATATCCCTTATTACTTTTTCTGTATTTAGGGGACTACCAGCTATGTGGTAGTTCGCGGGTACTTTGTTTCTTCCAAAGGGGATGACTATGCACTTTTTGGCATTTAGCTTGAGGCCATGATTTTGACACCACGTATCCGTCTCTGTGAGACCCTTCTGGAGGGTGTCTGTATAACCCGGAGAATGATTTATGGCCCCTAGTTTGCAGTCGTCTGCGATCTTGGTCAGCCAAAGTCCTCCTATGCTTGTCTGTACCTCTGAGATCCTGTCCTAGGACTGAGCCCTGGGGGATGCCACTTGTAACCGGTTTAGAGTCGGACCTAGAGTCTGCAACTCTCACTGTGTGGGTTCTGTCTGTGAGCCAGTTTGCCACCCATCTCGTGATGTAGGGGTTAATGTTCAGGTTGGTGAGCTTGTCTATAATACCAGAATGGGGAATGGTGTTGAAAGCCTTTGCGAGGTTTAGGTAGGCTGTGTGGACTGCCTTACCCTCATCTAATGCCTTGGTATCTGTCTCGAAGAAGTCCACCAGGTTTAGGAGGCATGATCTGCCCTTAACAAAGCCAAACTGGGTGGAGTCCAAAGTTTGGAGGTTCCCAATGTCTCTGTTAATGGGTTCCATGATGATGCATTCCATAGCCTTGCAGACCAGGCTAGTCAGGCTTATAGGGCAATAGTTCCCGGGGTCCTTTGTGGCGCCACCTTTGTGGAGTGGGATAACTGTTGCTGTGCGCCACTCTATGGGTACGTAGCCTGTAGAGAGGCTGAGTTTGAATAGTGTGTTTAGGTGGGGGAGTTAGTTAATTTTGTAGCTCTTGTAGGATGCAGCCTGGGACACCGTATAGTAAGTCAACATTCAGATAGGGATATATATATATATATATATATATATATATATATATATATATATATATATATATATATATATATATATATATATATATATATATATATATATATATATATATATATATATATATATATATATATATATATATATATATATATATATATATATATATATATATATATATATATATATATATATATATAGGTTCATAGGTTAGTACTTACCTATGAACCTATATATATATATATATATATATATATATATATATATATATATATATCTTGTTAGATGGATATAGATATAAATATTTATATTATATCTGTATCTATTCACCTTTATGCATATATAGACAGATACAGATATAAACGTATATGGGTCTACTGCAAGTACTCTTCTATCAGTATCTCACAATACATTTGGTTGCTTCACATTTTTGAAAAAGCAAATGCTCAGATTCACAGCATTTTTATCTTCACCAACTACTTAGGCCTCCCAACACCCAACCCTGTAAAACTGTACAGCCCTACCACAAACCCTAACGCTTACCTTAAAACTCCCTCCCAGTTCCTAACCCATGTCTTCATTTCCTAAAACTACTTTCCCTCTTCCTAACCCTAAAACTCCCCTCCTGCTTGCTAACCCAAAATCTCATCTCCTGTTCCAAAAACCTAAATCTCTTTCCCAATCACTGCACTAATCTATACTCCCATCCTCTCTAAGACCATCTCCATGGTTTCTGGTTTAATCTCGCTTGAACCCTGATAACATTTTTGAGTAAAGTGTAACAGCTGCCTGCCTGAGCTCAAAATATAGCTCAAGTAAGAACAGCAGCCTGCAAGACCTACAAGTTACTCAAGTCCCTGGCTTAGAACAGTGGCCCTCAAGTGCTTGGGACTCGAGTACCTGTGGTATCACATAAACACGTGTGTTTGTGTATGTGTGCGTGTGTGTGTGTGTGTGTGTGTGTGTGTGTGTGTGTGTGTGTGTGTGTGTGTGTGTGTGTAAAATGCCCCAGTTAGGTATACCTGGTGGTTAGTGTTACTCAGGCTCAAACAAGACCCTGAATTCTCTGCCCATATCATCACTTGTGATTCAGGGAGTTGAGTTCATAGCTCTCAACTGTCCAGATTTTCACAGAATATTTGGCTCATACTTTTGGTCTGATCCTCTTAAAATTTGTGACTTTCTGGCAAATCAGTGAGAATTGAATTCACTAAATAATGATAGCCCTTTAAGTTTCAGTCTTCCTATCTTTCAGGAAACACAAGGTAACACAAAACATTTTATTTTAGCAACTTCCTAAGATTATGCAAGCCATATTTAAAACATGTCCCTAGTTTTGGGCCTTTGCCCTCTCATATAAATGTTGGCTTTTTCCAGATTTCTTGTGCTGTGAAGTTGAGAGGTTAAGTTGAGTGTTAAGTAGATTTTACAAAGAGCTGAGAGTTTCAGGGGAAGAGAAGTTTAGTGCTACTTATGCTAAACTGTTTGCATTGTTAATAGCACAACAAGTAATATACTTGCTTTTGATGCAGCAGACTTTGGGTTCTACCCCCACAATATGCAGATGGATCGCTGATACTGTACTCTGTTGTACTTTAAAAGGAGTGGATGCTGCAGTCCTATGAATGTTCTCCTTTAGAGGAGTTACCTAGTAACTATGAATCTATCATCAGTTTGCTTTCCATTCCCCATTGAAAAATTACTAGCTTATCATTTTTTAATGTAGGGTAGGCAATTTATTCTTCCAGGGCAACAGGCACTTTATTTGTAGATGAAACAATGAAATATAAAGGTGTTTGCTAGAAGCAACCTCTTCATTAGTTACAGATCCCATTCAATGTGGCATTTTTAGATGACTTACTTCTGCAGAGATTTTGCATATTTACTGATATTGTGGGATTGTAATGACAGAAGTTTGAGTGGCCTTTTATAGTTGAAATTTTCTGAAAAGGGTAGTTTTTTCATTATTGGTTCATGGATTTTGTTTTATTGCTTTCTAGATGACTGTTCCAAACTACAAATTTAAAACACATTCTAAGAAGTGGTGCTGTATTATTCAAGGAATATAATTTAATACAATCAGGTTAATACAACCAGGAAGGTGAATCAAAGAATACAAACATGTATACTTAATCACAGGATGCAGGAGATCAAAACAGGGGAAGAGACCAGTCACCAATGGAGTCCCCCAGGGTTCAGTACTGAGACTTTTTCTGTTTGGCATATACATCTCAAAAGTAAAAGGAAATACCAAAGGGCTTTGGCCGACTAAGTTTGAGATGATGACTGCAAACTAGGAGCAGTTATTGAATCCCCAAATGATTTAACCATCATGCAGAAAGGTTTGTCCCAAACAATAACTGGTGCCAGAATCATGAATTAAATCTAAACTCCAAGAAATACATTATCGTATCCTTTGGGAAGTCATCTAATCCAGGGAACTGCCAAATTGACAATGCCCCCTGAGAAATGACCCAGTTGTTTGGCATTTGGTAACTTGTGTGTACAGTGACCAAACTTTTGACCAACATGTGCCCAGAGTCATAAGAAAGTCATTCTGTATTGCACAGCTTATAAACAAATTGATTGTGTCTAACTCTAGAGGTGTTATTGTCCCCCTTTACAAAGCCCTCATTAGGTCAATCATTTTGTATAATGCCCACTTTGGCATGTATCTGTCCAGACCCATGCAACAATTGGAATACCCACAGAGATACCTTGCTAAAGGGATACAAGTCCTAAACAATAGGTCTTGCATGGATCACCTGAAAGATTTATCACTATACTCAGTATTCTACAAGAGTGCTTAGAGGTGATGTGTCTGGCATACAAGGCATCTTCCGACCTAATACAGATGGACCTACTGAACATCAGCAAGTCAAATGGCATCAGAAATAGTCAGTCCAATTATCTAAACTAAATGTTGTGGAGAGATGGATATATACCACAGAGGCTACCACTGTTCCAGAACAGACCATACACTCAAGTAAATCAAAGCTCATCCTTGTCCATATTCAAATGCAACTTGGATCTAAGGATGGGTAATAGAAAATGTACTCCAGGATTGCCCCTCATGCCACTAATGGATAAAGGCAGTTCCTAAATGCTGCATGCCTTACATGGGTCCCCTCAAATTATCTATAGTATGATCACTTTTTTTCTCACTAGGGCTAATATACAATTATTAGCCATGGGGTAGGAAAAACCAATCAGGAAATGTTCATTCAAGCACCAAAATGGAAATTGGTTAAGCTTAAAATGTCCTCCAATGAACCGATGTTGTGGTAGTAAATAGTTTTAAAAAATTGCCCTTTTTAGATCACTAAGTGCCCCTCTCACCCTCCGCCCCTCCCCCCAGTCTTCAACATCTTCTGGCACCTCAGGTGTGTGTGTGTGTGTGTGTGTGTGTGTGTGTGTGTGTGTGTGTGTGTGTGTGTGTGTGTGTGTGTGTCTATAGAGATAGATATTCTGCAGCTGTAACTGTGAGACAGCAACTATAATATAATGATTCCCTCTTTTTAGTAAAATGTAAATCTTTTATATTTTTTATTACCCACTTTGTAATTGTAAGTTTCTATTAATTGTACCTGGTATGCATTTTCACTTTCTGCTCTGTCAGTATTTTCTATATGTATTTTTGTGTGAATTTTAATATTGTTGATTCTCTGTTATATGTCCAGTGTTTATGGAGCTTTTCTCTCCGAGTCTCCACTGAAAATTGGCTCTTAACGGCCCAGTGGACTATCCCAATAAACAAATGCTAATAAATAAATAAATGCAGTACAGTTGTAAGGGCATAGCTGTAACAGTTAAATCACAAAAAAGTGCTGAAGCATTGTGTTCCCGGTATTCATCTGGCAAATTGACATTCAAGAAATATGATAGACCACTCAATGAAATGCAAAACAGAAAAACAGTCAAGAGTTTCTTTTATTTCTGAATGCATTCCAGCATTATTTTTTATCCCTGCATACCAGTGAATCAATTGACAACAATTATTAAAAAGCATGTTAGTTACAGTAAGTGCAAATATCTGTGTGTGTGTGCGTGTGTGTGTGTGTGTGTGTGTGTGTGTGTGTGTGTGTGTGTGTGTGTGTGTGCGCGTGTGTGCATGTGTGTCTGTGTATGTGTCATGTGTGGCTTACATCTTGCTTGTGTCTGCCATGTTATCTGAAATTGTTATAGGAATATAGGAATGGCAGGACAAAGCTACTAAAATGCAACTTCACAGGGCTCCCTATTGAAATGTCCTCACTCAAAATGCAGAGTGCCAACATGCCAGAAAAAAGTGCAAAAGCGTAGGAGAAGAGTGATTCTCAAAAATCACTCTTCGCCTTTAAACATCTTTTTGTAGGGGGGGTTAGGGTGGGTGTGCACCTCCCACACCTGTAAAAGTTATGTATACCAGTTGAAAGATCACCTTATCCAGAAGAAATGGAATATTCTGAGAAATGGTATCTTGGATGTAGTCAATATAAGTCTGTTCTTTTCGCCATTCAGTCTCCATATTTGTGGACTCACTTTACAGGGTACTGGTATTTCAAATGGTTACCTTGTTGTGGGTCACTGTGAAAATTATTAGCAGCAGGCTAATAAGACAGTTGGTGACATGTCAAAGATAACCTTGGCAAATTATGAAAACTGTTCTCAACATAGCTGTATTTTCTATTTCTGCTATGATTATTCTTTTTATTATTAATTGTTGAAGTCATTGCGTAAGAAAATATTTTCAGCTGAAATACATTTCATTTTTATTTTTAGTCTTTCTGCCTGTTTAAATCGAGGGATTATAGTTTGGAGCAATGAAAGCAATCCACTTGGAGAAAGACAGGTCTGTCATATCAGAAGATTATACTGATGTTTGGATGACACACAGCTATAGAAGTAAATTGATTCTAGGACTTCTAAGATACAAATCTCATATAGGCATAAATATTTCTTTTGAAATAAATAATGAAGTGAGAATCAAATCCAAAAAGACAAATATCATATAATCACTAGAATACGTTTGAAATATAGTTGTGATAAGAAATATTAACTAAAAAACGTATGCATATAATACATGCGTTATATTTTTTCAAGAATTTCATATCTCAAGAAATGCAAGTAAAGCTTTCGTATGATTTGTCCTGGACCCACTATCACATCTTTCCATCTTAGACAGCATGGATTTTTCCTTTAGTGGTCTGTCATTTAAGTGCGAGTCTGACAATCAGAAAGAATAACAGTAGATGTAGCATAATCTGATTTTAGTATCTCCTTTTTGTACATCTCAATTCTTTATCACTCAGTATTTTGACATTTCATATCCTATTAGTTGGTTTCATTCATCATTTCTGAAATGCAGCTAGTTTACTTCTACAGTGTGTAAAATGTATTTTCTATGTCCCAAAGAAATTATTTGCTTACATTTTGTATATCTGAATTATGCCAGGACTGTGCATTGCATTTCTTACTTTGTCATGTATGCTTTTTTGTTTACAGCCATAAAATACAGCTAACTATGCTTATTAAAACAGGTTATGCTTCAGATCTACTGCTCAAACTTTGTTCTTCTCACTTTCACACAGTTTTTGTGGAGAATGAGTTATGTCATGCTTCGGATTCTTTTCTTCTCTCCTTTTCTTCTTTCAGGCGATTAGCCCACTGAATGTAGAACAGCACAAGTATGACATGATATTTAAAGACCATTCTTCTTTTTGGTCTCCATGTCCAGACCAAACTATTTGTCATTTTATATCAAGCTGTGAGTCTTACATCAATAACTAGGAAATAAAACCACATGCGACTTCATTTTGTGTTTAGGAAAAACAGAGCACAATGCCTAATGAACTGATTAAACTGTCTGATTTCAAACATTATTTCTTACCAACTTCATCTATAACACATGCTTTCTCTTTCCCGAATGCTGTCTTTACTGTCATCATGTTTACACACACACACACACACACACACACACACACACACACACACACATATATATATATATATATCACACACACATATATATATATATATATATATATATATATATATATATATATATATATATATATATATATTGATAGATATATGTGTCATACATATGCACAGGCATACACACACACGCATGCATGCACACATGCAAGCATACATGAATGCATTGATTTTATTGAATCACAGCTCATTGATAATTAATTGAAAATTAATTTCAGCAGAGATAAAAGAAGGTCCAATAGGAGAAAGAAAGCTGTAGAACTGAAAACAAAAACAGAGCAATGGCTCTAAATAACAAACCAGAGGAACAGTTTACTTAAAACAATCACTGTCATCATTTCAGTCATACAGTCTTTAGACTGAGAGAGTTGAACAATATTCCATGACTGTGTGTGAGTACATCAGTATTTACCCACAGCTGATGTGGTTTGATCACAAGGGTGAATTCAGAGTGATTAAACTAAGTCAGCCGTGGGTAAATCCTGATATATCCACAAACAGTCATGGATTACTGCTATTATACAATTACATTATTTATGAAAAAATTGTTTACCATTCTTAAATAATGCATTTGTATAAGGACACTTCTGTCTTCTTCTATGCTGTCATTGCTATACTGATGTAGTGCACACGCACATGCTTGTACAGTACATTAGTGCTGGAGAAGTGATGGAAAAAACAGAATCTCCATTGTTGTTTTTTTACTTTTTTAGTGTTAAAAAAATAAATATCTACAGAAACAGTGCAAAAATATGAGGAAAATCAGGTATACTTTTCTTTTAGTTTTGCAGAACATTCTTGATTTTTCTCATATTTTGGTACCATATGCCAATAGAAAACTCTGGACACTTAATGGTAGTTGAGTGACCTGACTTTCTTCTGTTGGCATATGTTTGACTTACAATGACCACACTGTCCAATCAGTGTGCTCATTTTTGAATAGCAATGAGACAGTATTATATAATTGGGGTTACATATAAGTATCATTACTGGTGCACATTGCATCTGAAGTGAATTACTGGTAAAGTCTTTTTTCTTTTCTCTGAGGTTGTGTGACCATTGATTCAGTATGTTTGGATTGGGAGGGAGTTGTGGGGGCAAAGTCCTTCCACATGGGAATACAGGGGAGTTTACTTCCCTGTAAAACAGAAACTTGGTTCAGGGCTGCAGAGAGTACCCCAGCCTTGCAATGCTACAATGCCTTCCACAATTTTAGACTGCAAAATGAACATGTGAGAACCAAAGGAGGAGGACTATCTATCTTCATCAAACATAAATACACTTCTAGACTGGTTAGACAGGAAAACTCCATGGAGTTATCCCAAACTCAGCCAACCGTGGATAAGACCCCCCTTCAAGTTTTTGTTAGCTATAGACCCCCTTTAGTGAATCAAGATACCCATACTGCTTATTTAGACCTACTTAAGTCAATAATATTGTAACCAAACACTTTAGTCATTAGTGACTTTAACTATCCCTCCATTGACTGGAAAACTTATATGAGTACCAACATGCTTGCACAAAGGTTTCTGGACTTTTTTATCAGTAATGCTCTGAAAGAAATAGCATGCAACTCACAAGGAGCTCAAATTTTCTTGACCTGGACCTCACCAACATAGGTGATCATTACACCACCATAAGTACAGGACTGTCTCTGTTTAAACCTGATCACAAATCAATCGCATTTGAAGTTGTTTTAACTCCTGTACCCCTCTTAGGTGAAATCAGGCTAATAAAATTCACCAAAGCTAATTATACCCTTTAAAGGATGGCATAAATAATTTTCAAGCTCCAGTTCCCACAGATGGCATTGACAACTATACTAAGACATACATAAATGGCCTGTACAAACACTTACACAAATGTATTGGCACAGCTGTACCTAATAGGATGAAAACAAGATCTTGAAGAAAAAACAAGCCTCCCTGGTAGACATCTAGCATTAATAAGTTATACAAGAAGAGGAAGAAGTTGCTGTCTAAGAATAAAAAGAGAGGTGCCAGCACTGGAAGAACACCCTCCTCTGCTTGAACAAACAAATAAGACAACTTATAAAACCCTCTAAGGGCAACTTCGAAAAACATTTATTTTATTTTTATTTTATTTTTTTATTTTAGATTTGTTTACCGGGAAATTCTGACTGGACACAGGTCCTTTTTCAGTGAATGCCCTGGGAGAAAAGCTCCACATCATGTACATGATAGAGATACAAAGTTGCAGCAATAGTAAACAACATTTCAGGTTGTTGGCTTTAATACAATAACAAGATATTGATTATCAACAGTATATATAGTAAATGTTGCAAGTTAAGATAGCTTATTGTCGTTTATAATATTAGTAACAAAGTTGTCAGACAAGATGTTAAAGTATGTAAAGACAACTAGCTATTTCTGACTGTGGTTCATAGTGGCAGTAGTATAGTTGGGTTAAGAGTCTAGGTGGGGTGGAGGTAAGGCTGGAGGTGTTAGTCTGGATTAGAACAAGGACAAAGCCAGTGCAAATTTAAGTGGAATTTGAGCACAGTCTTGAAAAGGCTGCTGGAAGATAGAGTAGTTACAGAGGGTGGAAGATTGTTCCAAAGTTTAGATATGGTACATGAAAATATGGCTTCTCCTGCTGAGGTTTTAGGTTTGATAACAGTGAGTTGATTTTTGTTGCTTGATCTTAGGGGCCTAGTGGAGTGATAGGGTTGGAGAAGGGTTTGAAGGAAAGGGATGATATGGGGGTGTTTAATAAGTTTATGAGCAAGGCTGAGTTGATTAAAGTGAAGGAGTTGTGGGAGTTCTAGC
Source organism: Protopterus annectens (assembly GCF_019279795.1). Classification (NCBI taxonomy): domain Eukaryota; kingdom Metazoa; phylum Chordata; order Ceratodontiformes; family Protopteridae; genus Protopterus; species Protopterus annectens. The sequence goes on along the minus strand of NC_056732.1, from coordinate 1,157,035,912 downwards.
CAGTTAGCAACCATAGCAAAGGATAACCATAATATAGTCTTCAGCTATATCCATAACCTGAAAGGTAGGACCCAGATGAGTGCTGAACTAGCTGTGGATGGCATCACACACACTGATCCTGGGAAAACAGCTAATCTGTTAGCCGACGGGTTTGGCAAAAATGTCACCCCCCCTGTCCCCTTCAAACATTCCACAAAGCATTCCCTCTACATCTTCCCCCACCTTGGATCTCAAGATGAAGTCATTAATGGTCTCTCCAATGCCAAGACCACAACCTCTATGGGACCAGATGGCATCCCAGGTTGCACTTTAAATGGTCTAAAACATGAGTTAGCAACTCCATTATGTACTCTTTTCAACCACAGCCTGAGTACTGTTTTTTCCCTGCTGAATGGAAAACAGCAAATGCCATCCCTCTTCATAAAGGGAGTACAGCAACAGACCCTGGGAACTACAGACCCATAAGCTTAACCAGCCTTATCTGTAAGGCCATGGAACAAATCATCATGGACCTTATAAATAAGGATATAGGTGATCTACAAACCCTTGATGCAACAGTTTGTTTTTGTCAAGGGCAGGTCATGCCTGTTAAACCTAGCTGATTTCTTTGAATGTATCACCAGAGTCATAGATGGAGACAGATCTGTACATACAAACTACATTGACTTAGCCAAGGCCTTCAACACAATCCCACATTCAGGCATCATTGATAAACTCTCCCAGTTGAATATCAACCCTTATGTCATCCAGTGGGTTGCTTACTGGCTCAGTGACAGATCACACTCAGTCAAAGTTGGGGACTTTACCTCAATCAGCAGACCTGTCACCAGTAGGTTTTGACAGGGGACAGTGGTGGGCCCCTGTTGTTTGGAATACACTTCTCAGAAGTTCATGCCACAACTGAGTGGCTGTGGCTGACTAAGTTTGCTGATGACTGCAAATTAGGTGCAATAATTGAATCCCCAAATGATGTCAACATACTTCGAGGGACTTATAGAAACCAATGATTAGTGCCAAAGCCATGGTCTCAAACTCAATGCTAAAAAATGCATTATCATCCCCTTTGGTAAAAATGATGTCCCTGCAGACTATCACATACATAATAGCACACTAAGTAACCACTCAGTAGTGAGACTTGGGAACGCAAGTTGAATGTAGCCTAAACATTGACCACCACATGTCTACTGTGGTAAGGAAGGCATTCTACATCACACATCTCATTAGCAAAGGCATTGCCTCAAGAGTGAAGGAGGTCATAACACCCCTGTACTTGACCTCATCAAGCCAATAACTGAGTACAACGGTCCCTTTGGTATGTACCTTATCAGGCACCTGCAGCAACTTGAGAGACCTCAGAGATTGCCAAGAAAATTCAGGGTCTCCAGCACATGACATACACTGACAGACTGAAGTCACTGTCACCATATTCAGTAGCAAGCAGACTACTTAGAGGAGACTTGCGCATGGCCTACAGAGCAATCTCAGATCCAAACATAATGGAAATGCTGCACATTCGCAAGTCAAATATGACAAGGGCCACCAACTCTAGGGACCTTAACCTGGCCTGCGACACAAAATAGGACCTGCTGGAGAGACAGCTAAGTCTCTCTGAGGTTTCCATTCCTCTGGAATACGCTACCAATTCATATTAAACAAAACCCCTCTATGACCTTGTTTAAGTGTAGTCTGTTTGACAGGATGGGAAACCATAAATTCCTGCCGGGGGTTTCACCTATGACCCTCCTAGATATGGGCAGTCATTGATAACTAAGATCTCGAGTTTAAGCAAGATCCTTTATATCGGGCTTCTCTAGTATTATATTGAATATACCCAGCTAGGTTATAAAGACCTTTGGATCACTAGCCCAGTGACCACCTATGAACCTATAAGGAATATTTTATCCAGTCTAGTTTTGCCAAATGCATTGTTTGTTTTTTTACATAACTTGACAGGAATATACCATTCCTAATTCAGAATACAATCAGAGTCTATGAAATCAATATTGCTTCACACTTTGATGTTAGACAAGAGTGCTCTTCTCAGCATCTGCATTGTGCCCAGAATTACCTCCATCTGCTGTTCCTACAGGGTTTCATGTACTGGTAGATACTGAAGAATTATCGCAAATTCCTTTTTAATAATCCTGTTTCAAGAAGTACTTCTAGAACTGTCTGAGTATCTTTCCTCCACACTACTCTTATTTCTGCCTACAAATCCTGGTATTTGAAAACTCCACCCCTGGGAGTTATTAACACTCATGTAGACTTCGCACTATGACTACATCATTCAAGTACGTTAGCTCAACAAGCAACAGCACTTATTAACTAATCGTAGTACTACTCACACTTACATGTTTACAAGCACCATTCTGTGGCCAGCAGCAAAGTTGGTGGCCATGAAATAGTGCAGGGAAGCACAAGCTCACAATGTAAATGAAGCAGCTTGCCTGTAGCAAACCTATAATGTGAGCTTCAGCATGAAATAGTGCAGGGAAGCACAAGCTCACAATGTAAATGAAGCAGCTTGCCTGTAGCAAACCTATAATGTGAGCTTCAGCATGAAATAGTGCAGGGAAGCACAAGCTCACAATGTAAATGAAACAGCTTGCCTGTAGGCAAACCTATAATGTGAGCTTCAGCAGACAGCTTATAAGAAGCAAAGGCAAGCTGATTACGAGAATTAAGATGCAGGGGACATTACATGGGCAGAATGTACACAGAATACAATGTTAATAGTGCAGACATAAGTAAGAAAAGAGGGTATAAGGAGATAATGTACTCAGTTTATGCAGTCAAATATGATTATGTTGCAAAGAAACATTGTAAACATAAATGCTTCCATACTGATACAATAATAATTAATCTCGTTCTGATTCTTGACCCATAAAAATGGGCACTCTAACATCAGATGTGAGAGGGCCACAATGCAACATTGAAACAAAAGCGACTAAATGTGATATTAATGTTGGCAACATTCCAACTTGAGATAACTGTTAACAGGGAAAGTGGATACTTAAGGGGCTATTCGTACAGAATGCAGTTATTGAATATGACATTTATATACAAGGAATGTATTATTCAAGCATGTGTTTTGTATTCATGTACATTCTAATCAGTAATATATTCACACTAAAAATACACAAGTGACAATATTGCATTAGTTCACGGTCTCCATTTGTAAATGGAGTGCATCTACTACATGATTATAGTGGGCATGCTCACAAGAAATTACAATCATCACTGCCACAACAGCATGAAAACAATAAACGCACACCAGAAAGTGTGTGAGCACAGGCCCAATCATGCTTTATGATGATCTTGCATCATGCCATACAGTAAGAAATGGTTTGTAAGTCATGATGTTCTTTATCTAAATGTCATATTCAATAACTGCAGTCTGTGCAAATGGCCCCTTAAGTATCTACTATCCTTGTTAACTCTTATCTCAAGTTGGAGGGTGATGCATTAAAAATGAGACCCTCTGACATAAATACTTCCTTTGCCTAACCCACTCCTGTGTGACACAGACATGTAACAGATAGATGGTACCAGATTCAAACCCATGCCTGTCATACCACATACTGTACAAAGCTGTGTATTTACTGCATTGGCCACACAACATAGTAATGGATCATGGATTTTAAATTATCATCCTCCCAAGCAGTCTAACCCCTCGGACATCCATGTGGTGTGCTTTCTCCTGAAAGCCTTGTGCTGTGACACGGGCTGTCTCCCCACCAACAATCTAGTAACCTAAAAGACCACCCAACTGCACTCAAAGAAAACCCAATCTGAAACCTAAACTTAGACTACCTAGACATGCTTCCTTCAAGCTCACAGTGTAGGTGATAGCCTACAATTAAGTTATTGAAGTATTTAACAATGAATTACTTTTTTATTATACCCATTGTAAGGGCCAGCACACCCGCGGAACTACCCCGAGGCCCTCCATGTCATTTTTATATCCATCCTTAATTCCAAACTAGTGAGAATCTGTGTAGTTCCTGACTTAGGCCACTAGATGACAACAGAACCTAGGACATAAACGCTCCTATGGTCTCACAAATCTCAGCTGTTAAACCTTACTCTAGTGATCCTAGTCTGAATAGAAAAATTTAGACATTCTCCAAAAATAAAGGTGGCAAGAAGGAATTACCTTCTGACATAAAGGTAAAAAGGCATACAGCTAGTTAAGCTAATATAACACAACAGAACCTAGGACATAAAAGCTCCTATGGTTTCACCAATCTCAACTGTTAGAACCTATTGACGCGAAGCTAGTCTGAGTAGAATACATAAGTAATTCCCCAAACAAGGTGTTAATAAGGAATTACCTTCTGACAAAAAGGTAAAGAGGCATACAGCTAGTTAAGCTAATGCAATGCGAATTCTTACTTTCAACACAGTACTGATTTCCGGAAACCACCTTAAAAATAAGTGCCCTTATCCTCTGAAAACTAGACAAAGAGGAAGACCCTTCTTGCACTTTTTGATAGATATACTATCTGAATTAATGAAAGTATCACATACCCAATCAAATCCCTGTAGCATATCACTATAACACTGATAGTCTCTCGATAGGCAACCACGAAGTAGCTCCATTCTGGAAGTTAAAAACCTCCCACTCCCAACAAGAGATGACCGATCAATCATTCAAGGGAATTTTCCCTTTCATTATTCAACTACGTTGCTCTCTCCCCTCCCCTTCCCTTTTATCCAAACCAAACCTACAAATACAGGTTAGGACTTGTGGTGCCATTTTTAAATTATCATCTTCCCAAGCAGTCTAACCTTTCGGACATCCACGTGGTGTGCTGTCTGTAAATGTGCTTTTACTGCATTTCTGTGTTTATTTGTGCATTGTAGTATGTGATTGATAGTTATAATAGATAACAGAACAGGCAGGTATGAAATTATATGCTACTGCAATATTGAGATAAACGATATTCATCTAATGTCTTGTGCGTAGTAACCCATGTGGTGTGCTATATACTTTGAGGGTATCTTTATTACTATGTTGTTAGAACTGACTGTCTGGGTTTGAGAATATCAGCATGTATATTGGAGTTGGCCATCATTTAACGCTCAGATTGATTTACAAAAATGTCACTAGCCTAGGTCTGGAGCCAGTTGCCCCACTACCTTGTCTGCTAGTCTACAAATACCAAAATAGAAAGATAAATGAAGAGTAGATATGGATTTCATTCATAGTAGCCACACCATAGGTCACCAGCACAGAGCTCTTTTTACTTGTACCCAAGTACAGAGCGCTGATAAAGAAAGCAGCTTTCTCTACAGTTTATTCCAGGCAAACATGCTCTACATTAATAGAGGACCTTGTTCCTTTAAATTCACACTTCAACAAGAGTAGAAGCTAAACAGACAGACACGGAGCTTTCAGCGTTATTTGCTGCAAAAGCTGGCTTTTTCTTTTTCCTTTAAGCAACACAAAAATATTCTTTAGATCCACACTTCAACAGAAGTAGAAGCTAAACAGACAGGCACAGAGCTTTTAGCGTTATTATGCTGCAGAAGCTGGCTTTTTATTCTTTTAAGCAACGCTAACATATTCTAAAAGTAACTAATGCTCATATTTCAGCTTTTTTCTACAGTGAACTCACTGACATTCACAGCTAAGTTGTAATGCCTTTGCTTCACATTAAAGCCTACAAATTTTTCTCATCAGAAAGCAACAGTTAAATCATTAAAACAGAAGCCCATGTACAGATGCCTTAGCTTTCCAGGATACATTCAGAGATATTATAGAGTATACTCAATTAAGTTGCTGTTGAGAAGGTACAAGCTGATGTTTCTGTGCTAATTTTTTTCACCTACTACATGCTTTTTATGTAGAAAATGCTGGAAAGTGATTTTCTGTGTTAGTTCACCTACAATGGGCTCTTTAAGTGCTTCTTAAGCAAGAATATTGGAAGATGATTTTCCTGTGTTAGTGCTCACCTAATAACATGCTTTTTAAATGCTTCTTAAGTAATAATATTGGAAGGTGTTTTTTTTTTTGTTAGTTTACACCTACAAACGTGCTTTTTAAATGGTTTATCATATTGCATGAGGCTCACAGTCAGGGTTTCTAGAGTTTATCAATTATATACCTGTGATAGAATTTGTATTGCTTCTCACAAATCACTCAGCCACTCACTTGCACCCCACTCCACCAAAAGTTTTCACTCACTCCAGTTAACATTTTAATCAAGCAGCCATTTTACAGTTTATTTTCTCTCTTTGTTTCTCTTCCAGCCTGAAAGCCTTGTGCTGCAACACAGGCTGTCTCTCCACCTACAATCTAGTAACCTAAAAGACCACCCAACTGCACTCAAAGAAAACCCAATCTGAAACCTAAACTTGGACTACCTAGATGTGCTTCCTTCAGGCTCACAGTGTAGGTGGTAGCCTAAAATTAAGTTATTGAAGTATTTAACAGTGAATTACTTTTTTATTATACCCATTGTAAGGGCCAGCACACCCACGGAACTACCCTGAGGCCCTCCATCTCAATTTTATATCCATCCTTAATTCCAAACTAGTGTGAATCTGTGTAGTTTCCTACATAGGCCACAAGATGGCAGCAGAACCTAAGACATAAACGCTCCTATGGTCTCATAAATCTCAGCTGTTAAACCTTACTCCAGCAATCCTAGTCTGAATAGAATAATTTAGACATTCCCCAAAAATAAATGTGGCAAGAAGGAATTACCTTCTGACATAAAGGTAAAAAGGCATACAGCTAGTTAAGCTAATATAACACAGCAGAACCTAGGACATAAAAGCTGCTATGTTTTCACCAATCTCAGCTGTTAGAACCAATTGCCGCGAAGCTAGTCTGAGTATAATACATAAGTAATTCCCCAAGCAAGGTGTTAATAAGGAATTACCTTCTGACATAAAGGTAAAGAGGCATACAGCTAGTTAAGCTAAGGCAATACAAATTCTAACATTCAACACAGTACTAATTCCAGGAAACCACCTTAAAAATAAGTGCATTTATCCTCTGAAAACTAGACAAAGAAGAGGACTCTCCTTGCAGTTTTTGATAGAAATACTATCTGAATTAGTAAAAGTGTCACATACCTAATCAAATCCCTGTAGCATATCACTATAACACTGATAGTCTCTCGATAGGCAACCACGAAGTAGCTCTACCCACTCCGTTTGCCCGATGGGCTCACTCTAATCCCCTACCCTGCTCCCATTTCCCACCCACCCCAGCACTCCTACATTTAAACCCACGATACCACACCCACAGACAAATTAACCTATCAAACTTCAACCCACACAGCCACTCCAGCTCCCATATCCCTAGCAACCTAATAGACACCACATACTTCAACCAACACATACTGTTATCCTTTCCCTCTCTCCACCTCCACCTCATCTAACTACTATCCTTAAGTGAAACAAAATGAAGATCTGTTTAACTTGTCTTCTGTTCACACTCATAATACTAACTAACCTCACATCAATCCACCATACTAAAACTGCATCAAACAATAGTTATCACACCACCAACATTCACTCCATTCCACACACACACTCAAACGTTCCCATTAGTGCTACACTAGTCAAAGACAGCCAAATACTACACATATATAAAGTACAACTAACAAATACTAACAAATTAACAGTTACTCACCACATAAAAATAACACATAAAATACAACACACATTACAAATTACAAAGAAACTGCTCATATCAGGAGACATACACCCATACCCAAGGCCAAACAACACCTTGCTCCCACCTAGACATAAATCAGACCTACTTATCATTAACATCAATATAAGAAGTACAATGAGCAAACTCCCAGACCTACATGCATTCATTAAACATCACTCACCAGACATACTAACCATTACAGAAACTTAGTTAAAACCCTGTATTCAAAATGAAGAAATTCTCCCTCCAGGTTATAACATATTAAGGCATGATAGGACAAGCAGAAAGGGAGGAGGAGTAGCCATATTATTTAAAAATGCACTCAACATAAAACCCCTCAAAAACCCTATTCCTTCATTTCAAAATGCTGAAACCTTACTCTCAACACTGTTCATAAATAATACCAAAAAAAACACCATCATCTGCTGCTACATCCCACCAGGCAATAACTCGCACACCATAAAAGAGATCCTTCAATGAATCTCTGATAAGCTACCACAGGAAACAATTCTGTTAGGCGATCTAAATACAGACTGGTTAGCCTGCAACAATAACACCCCAACAAACCATATAAATCTCTATGGTTTCATGCAGCTCATCCATTAACCAACTAGAACAGATAAAAAATCAAATAAGCAATCAATTCTAGTCTGGACTCTAGTTAACTGCCCTAAAGAAAAATATCTCACAGGATGTCTTCCAGACAGCCTAAATTACCACCTCCCCACCATCTTGCAACGAACATGCACATATCCCTCCAATCCCATAATCTATAGACAAGTTAGAAATGAAAGCAATCTGAACATGGAGAATCTCAACCATATCCTAAAACACTGTAAATGGGACCTCCTACTAATGTTAAACCTAGAACAAGCAGTGGAATACTTTAATAACACTATTATCAATGTCCTCAATTCATTAGCACCCATCAGAAGAATCAAAGTAAAAACTAACTATGCCCCATGGCTAAGAAAAACACAAGAGCCCTCCTAAAAGCTAGGGATAAGTCATGGAAAGCATGGAAAAGAGATATGTCCGACTCATCCAAGCAAAACTACCAAAACCTAAGAAACCAAACAAAAAAACAAATCCTACTCGATAAACAAAACTACTTCCTTAATGTCTAAAATAAACACAAGAAAAACCCACAAAAGTTCTGGCACACCATCAAGTCACTACTTAAACCAGGTAAAACAGCCACCCCAACCCCGAACACCAACAACATCGATACAGACATTGCCTCCCAATTTAACCACCACTTCACTAAATCCATCTTAACCCTGTCTACACAACTCTCCAACAACAACCAGCCCCACACCCCAAAACAACCCCCTAACAAGACCCTATCCTTTACCCTCTCACCTGTTCATACCTCCACAGTCAAAAAACTGCTACAAAAACTTAAACCTACCACCCTTGCTGCAGACCTCCTACCAGCAAACGTCATAAAAATAGAAGCTGATGCACTATCCTACCCTGTTTCCATTCTCATTAATTGCTCCACTGAGGAATCCTACACCCCAAAGTTATGGAAAGTATCATACATTCTCACTCTTCATAAAGGTGGAAACTCTTATGACTTTTCTAACTATTGTCCCATAGCCATCTTACCCCCCCTTATCCAGAATACTGGAAAGATGTATACACTCTCAAGTGATGCAATTCCTAAACTCTAACAATCTCCTCTCCCCCACACAACACGGCTTCCAACAGCACCACAGCACCACTACTTCTCTCCTCTCCTTCACCAACACAATTAACCAATGCAGAAATAACACCAACTATGTCTCAGCAATATTCTTAGATCTTTCTAAGGCATTTGACATGGTATCCCACCCCTTACTTCTTGACTCACTAACCTCCCTAGCCTTTGCCCCACCTACCATAACATGGTTTAAAAGCTATTTAACAGACAGACAACAATCTGTACAATGGCAAAACAAACTATCTCCTCTACTCCAAAACACTGTAGGAGTCCCACAAGGTTCAATACTGGGACCATTACCTTTTACCATATTTACTAACAACCTTCATAGTTCCTCCCAGCATGCCACCATAATACAATATGCAGATGACTCTACTCTCATCTGCTCATCACCATCTCTCACTACCCTGCAAAAACTTACCCAGGAATCCTTTACCTCCGTAGAAAGCTGTATCACCCAGATCCAACTCTTACTCAATCCCAATAAGACCAAACTACTCATATTTGCTCCTAACAAAACTAAAACCACCCAAACCCCACTCACAATCACATCCAAAAATGGCACTAACATCTCCCCCACTGACAACACCAAACTACTAGGAGTTCCAATTGACAACAAACTGCTATTTGACACCCATATATCACAAACAATCAAAAAAGTACATAAAAAATGGGTACCCTATACAGACATAAAATATTCCTATCTAATCAGGCATGTATCACCCTCACCCAAACACATCTGCTCTCTACACTCCTGTATGCTGCACCTATCCTTGCCCAACCTAGAAAGCAAAACCTTGAACAACTTGAGTCATGCTACAATAAAATTGCTAGATTTCCCAGCAACTGTTCCTTCAAAACCCATCATTTTCAGGCACTACAGGAACTTAAATGGTTAGAACTCCCCCAACTAATTAACTATCAACAACTGATAATTACCTACAATATTGTAAAACATCCTGACAAAACTCCATCTCTAAACAAACTCCTAACCAGGTACACAGCTAACCGCCCAATCCGTTCCTCAGAAAAAACTCTCCTGTTTCAAAAAAGCTAATAAATCTGCAGGAAAAGCTCTTTTCTCCCACAACATTGCCAGAAACTGGAACAACCTCCCTACCTCCCTGACTTCATCTTCTTCACCTCTACTGTTCAAAAACCACCTCATGACACACCTATTAAATTCCTGGTTGTGCTCATGCATCACTTAAGAACATGTTCAAAACAGCTTATTACTGTGTAGATATAATCTCCTGTGTTGCCATGTACTCAGGAACTCACTCTACATCGATACAAAAGGCAGTTCCTGTTGTTTCTCTAACTAGTTTCAGGAACTCCCATTGCTAGTAATTCCCTATTCTTTGAGTCAATTTTTCCAACTTATGTCTTCATACCAGTAAAGGTACAAATGACCAGCTACCTGCTATTTTTTTTGTTTTCTGTTTTTCTTTTCATTTCTTTGTAATATTGTACAAAGCATGTCTCATCCTTATTTTTAAATGTAAGATATGTAAAAGCATACTGATTCTAATTGTTAAGTTGGTGTACAGTTTTCGTATGTAAAAATAATACCTTTATAATCAATGTTAAATATTCTACATAATCCTTGTAGAGCTTTTTCTTGGCTATTTCTGTATAAGAATTGGAGCTTTTCTCCCCGGGCCTCCGCTGTAAATGGACAGATGTCCAGTTGGATTATCCCGGTCATCAAATGTAAAATAAATAAAATAAAATATGTCATGAATAAATGATATTAATGTGTGAAAAAATAAAGGACATTAGAGGATAATTTGTACAATATAACTTTGTCAGAATGATGGCAGGTAGGTAACTATGTTAATGATCACATAGCCATGAGCTGGACAATATAAATTTTTGTTTTGGTCAAGAAAACTATTTTTGTTGTTTTGTACAACATTACCCCAGAACTGAAATGCTCTATCAGTGATGATCTGCTATAAGCACTTGCACCATGACATTCACAGAACAACTGTTTTACGGGCAGGACATTACAAAACGGATTAATATTTCTTTTTCCAAACTAAAAAACTGAAAATAATAATTTGACACAGTTTTGTTTGACTAATGACCTGTGTATGAATCCCATGCACGACAGTGACAGTCTTAATGGATGCAGCACATCTGTTTTTGTGTCTCTCCCCCTGTAATTGTACACATTATAACAGTTATGGATGTCAGTCATGCATAGCAGTGCAAGGACGAACAATGCTTCCAATCAATGTGGGTTATGAACACCTGACTACAGAAGCTACATGATATTGTGAAGCATGAACGTGCCATGTTACAGGTGTTACTAACACTCTGAGATATTTGGATATTTGAAGCAGTGATATCATGTTATTACAGCAAAGGATATGTGTGCCTGTAATTTTTAGACTGTTGCTATATGTCTATTTCTCACATAACATTGTCTGCTGCAAGGTATACCCAAACATACATGAAGTGTAATGCTGTCATCACTGTGATTGGAGAATGGCAATCGCACACAATGTGTGAATAATCATACATTTCAGCGCCTGCCTTACAGAGCATTGTCTCATTTCCTCACACCACAGGAAAAGTTTTTGTAGTTCTCTTGAGAAAGTCAAATGTCATCCAATGGCATCATCATTATCCAATAAAGCATTTCTGTGTGAAAAATTAACAGAAATTACTGGAATATGAATCTCAAGCTATATAGCTACACTGCAGATAGCAAGGTAGCAACATTGTTACTACATGTACAGTCATACTGACACATCTGATTCTAAGCAGTAATGGCTGGATTTGAACAGACTACCTAACATCACAAGATACAGAACACTGCTTGAATCACATGCACCATGCAAGATGTTGGTTTTCAGTTGTGACGGTGCATATTTGAATGGGTGACATCAACATTGTTTAACATGTGATGGTCTTGTAAGAAGGTGGTTGGAGAGCACAAGTAACAATACACAGCTGCTCATATTATATGTATTAGAAGCCTTCTCTACATAGCATGGCAAACAATCATGCGCTCTTTGCTTTCAAACCTTCTCCTGTTTAGATATGCAGTGCAGAGAGCACACTATAAACAGCCAGTACCACAGGATATGTCATAGTACAACTGTGATGTAACTCATTTTTATAGCATGATTTAACCATTGTGTTTCCAAAACTTTGTTTTGCCTGGAGATAATAGAAATTTATAAAGTAGCCCTCTGCCATTGAAAATACTTCTCCTAAGTGAAACTTTACATAAGGGGTTTTGGCATGCACCCAATTGAACATGATAGCCCACATAGTCACACTAAGTAATTAGTGTTGGATTTTTACCCCCTTCCTGTTTAGTTATACAATCTACCACACACAGAATTATCTTCATGTGCCACAGGAGAAATCTGACTTATAAATTGAAAGAGTGCACTTTTAACATGATGATGTTATCGTGATACAGGGAATACATTTGTGGTAAAAATGGGATGTGTAATCCTCTCCCAGGTTAAATTGATCCACTGAGTGAAAGTTGATACAGCACACCTGTTTAGGAAATTTAAATTTACTTAAAGGAGAACCTCACCCACAGACTAGAAAACATGTTTATTTCATCATGGTTTGGTGTTTCCTACATTTTAACACTACTCTGGGACTATTTGCAGGTTTTTAAATATTTTTGTACGTAATTTCTGAGTCTGGCCTCATGGGGTCTGGCATCTTGAAGTAATTTTGATTGTTTAGTCTGCCTCTATGTATCTCAAAATGCAGTGCTTGTCTGTAAAAAAAATGACATCATGCAGGCCTCTTTCTTCCTAAAACTCATGCCACTGCATTGATTTTACATGCATACACTGCTGCCTTTCAGTCAGTTTTAAGTAACATTTCATGATGTTCAATGACTACTTAAAGCATAAATAGTGCATATGCCACATAACAGACTTTCAAAGCCTGAATTGTACTACTTTGACTGATCTCCCATCCCCTTTACACCTTACTTTCCTAGCTGTCAAAGTGCTATTGGTAATTTGAGCTATTACTTGTTGTGATTAACATATCACAGCAGGAGACTTGACTCATGTACTGTTTCCTTGTTCTAGCCGTTACTTTCTGTATGGGTAGTGAAGGACAAGGGAGCTGTGACATCACAGCATGGGTGGGTTGTAGGATGGTCATGGTGATGTCAGTTTGGGGAGGAATTGGACAGAAAACTACCTGTATTCAGTGATCTTGATGACATCAATGAATTGAACACTGCAGCAAGCTTTTCCAGGGAGGAATAAAAGTTTTTTTTTAAAAGTGAAACCAGCATAGTAAAGTAAGGTGCTGTACTAGTGGCGAGAAACAGTCAATTTGAAATATTTAAAATGCTGTATTGCTGTTTATTCATATTGGGGATGGTAAATAGGGAGAAAAAGGACAGAGAAGTTGTGCATTTAATAATAGAATCCTGTTGTTTCCTTTAATATTGTAGCCACAAAGACAAATTCACCAGTGTGAGATTTTAACTTTCAACCTATCAAGTTACAAAATCTAAAAAGCACAGTATTAGCCAGAGGTGTCACAGGAAAATACTGACTCTGAAAGACATAGAGCCCACTTTTGACAGGAAGACCTCTTCAGTGTGCTGCAGAGAAAATGCTTGTGGTAAAAATCAGATAAAGTGCAGAAAGAGTTGTGTCCAAAGCTAAATTCTTCTGAGTGAAAATGGATGCAGCACATCTGTTTTTGAGGCTTTATCTGTTACAAGAATCACACACACACACACACACACACACACACGCACACACACACACACACACACACACACACACACACACACACACACACACACACACACACACACACACACACACCACCCCTGTAAGAATTGATACTCCTACCCATCTAGTTGCACAATCTAGAGAATACAGTATTAGCTGCAAACACCAGAGGAGAAGACTGACTCTGAAGGGAAGAGATTGCACTTTTGCCAAGGATGCAAGTGATGAAACTGGGATAAAGTGGAGAGGGAACTGTGTCCAAAATTCTTCTCCTGAATGAAAGTGGACACAGTGCATCTGTTATTGAGTCTTTACTTACCTGCACTAGAACCACACCGACATATTCATCACTTTGAGAAACGAACCTCCTTCTCATCTAGTTACACAAGCTGGAGAACACAGTATTATACACAAGCATCACAGGCAAAATATGACAGTGAAGGGGATAGGGTGCACTTTTAAATAATGACCTCATTTTTGTGTTGCAGAGAAGATGCTTGTGATAAAGTGGAATAAAGTGCAGAGGGAGCAGTGTCCGAAGATAAAATTTGCTTCCTGAGTGGAAGTAGACACAGCATATCTTGTGCTGAGACTTTACTTAGCTGTCAGTAGACACACACACACACACACACACACACACACACACACACACACACACACACACACACACACACACACACACACACACACACACACACACAAGTTCACCACTGTGCACTTTTGAAAGGAAGACCTTGGTGTGTTGTAGAGAAGATGCTTGTGAGAAAAGTGGGAAAAATGCAAAGGGAGCTGTGTCAAAATAAATATTTGTATGTATTTAAACTTCACTGTTTTGAACATCAGCTTCTGTATATTACAGGTTTTGGGACAACTCAATGTGTCTGGGCAGGCTAATGTAACAGCACTGTGCGTATCCCTTGTAATTACATAATTCTTTGATAACATCTATATACTGTCATTCATGCCCATTATGTTACTATGAGTGACATTTAATTATTTCACTGTATAGGGTGTGAATGACAATCACAACTGTGGAACTGTGGATTGTGAAGCAGACATGCATACCAGTTCACCCCGGGATGATTCTATGCAGATATAATCATTTATTTTGTGTGCCACTGTCAGTTGTCTTGGCACATGCTTGCACAATGTGCATTGACAATACAAACAGACACTTCCTAAATATGATCGTGCACTTCTGAATGACAATGATGGATTATGTTTGAAAAGGTTACATGACATTGTAACAAAGTTGCAAGTGTAACTGTTGGACTGCAGATATGTAATAACAGACTGAATTGAGTCAACTTCACTGTGAAATCCAGATACCTCGGTTTCAAAATTCCAGTAACACATAAAGCAGTTGTACTAACTACTCACATAATTCTTTGTTGTAATTTCTTTGAACTATCTCCCTACACATGTAATTCATTTGTGCTGCTGATGGAAATGTATTAATGCATGACTAATCATATCTTGAGGTACTCTGCTTCAATTGAGAATTACCAGTAGTCTATTGTGATCTATGCTGACCTTCATGCAAATAAGCAGTATGTACATACAACCATGTTTGAATCTGATGCAAAACAGAGTAGATATGTATTATGGTTATCATTCATGTGTCATGATTTTCACATTTGTAATGACAGTTGCAGTCCTTCACTCCTGATATGTATGATACAGGTGTATTATGAAACGCATGATAGACAAAGCATGTTAATGTTGGTGGAAAAATGGCGTATGGAAACAGTTTTGAATCAAGGAGGCTTATTAAAGTATATACTGTGTCTTCCAAATAGTTTTCATCATTATTACAGAGTTAATTCACATTGTTTAGCTGTCATACAAGTGGGATAGCTTCTTCTCTTTTGTTTACTTGCTTTTTTTATTGTACAAGTAGGATTAAATGTCATTAGAGTCATATCTTGAGCTCTTTTTGTGTGAAGGTGTTTAGCACATGCAGAGCGATACAATTAGTTGGCTGCCTAGTAATACAGTATAGTCACACACTCAGTGCGCATGTGTTATGCCACACAATAAGATCAGATGCTTAGGAAAAAAATGTGGAAAATCCAAAAATATAGTGGCAAGTACAGAGATATACTGCAAAATCTCATGCTGACCAAAGTTCAGTGCAGGAATGTTTATGGAGAGGTGAAATGAAACAAAAGGATGAAAGATTAATCACGATGAACCAAGACAGTGTACTACATACTTATGGGTTTATAAAATATCTTAAAAAGGTGGGAGAAACAAACAAATGAAGGCTCTTTTAAAACAGAACTGGAAGCCATAACACATCTTGTTGCTGGGTGTGGTACTCTCATGGCAGAGGGCCTACATATTGAAAGACACAAAAATGTGGCAAGACTGCTGCACAGGTGATTGTGCAAACACTACAATATAGAAGTAGCTAAGCCACTTTGGAAATACAAACTACAAAGTAGTATAGAGAATGATGAAATATATATCACATAGGATCACCCATTACCATCAGTTCAAAAAAGAGATGCAAGAAAACAAGATATAATAGTCCATTAAAAAAGACAAAAGTAGCATGGATCTTTGAAACTGCTGCACCCAGTGATGACAGTCTTATGTACGGAGAGACAAAAAGCAATAAAAATATGAGGATTTGTAGGCAGAAATAAGAGCAATGTGGAATAGATACTCAGCCAATTCCAGTAGGAGCCATTAGTCTAATAAAAAGACTTTACGGTCAAACTTACATATGGTAACAATACACATAAGTGAATTACAGGATTCAATCCTATGTAAATCACAAGTGTTGAGAAGAGCACTCTTGGCTAACATGAAAGAATGAAACAGTACTAATGTCATGAATTTTAATCATATTCTGACTTAGGAATGGGGTTCATTCCTTTCAAGGTATTAAAAACCCAAAAGACTTGGAGAAATTAAACTGTGAGTAGCATATAGGTAAACAACACCTTATCCATGCTCAGGTTTGCAAAACACCAATTATAAGCTATAATTTAGCAAACAAGCTGCACATGTATTACAAATGCAGTAAACCAAACAGGGAAGAAAGAGAAAAAATATGCATAAAATGGAAATGAGTAAAAATAAAGACAGATGCTATGGAGAAAATAATCCATGGGGTTCAGAAACATGCTCGGTGCAACTGCAGTAAGCCTTGTGCAGGTATGGCTCATAGAAAGATGTGGGCCTGAAGGCAATTAGCAATTAACATGGCTGAATATTGCAACCCAAACTGTCACTAATTACCAAACCCACCTGTGGAAATGACAGATCTTGCCAAGAAAGAGAGAACATTGCAATTGCTGCTAGGTCAGACATGAGGAAAGAAAGTGAAAAAGTTGTGAGGGTATTATGCGTGTGCAAATGTCACTGTGTTGTAACACTGTGAAAAAAACTGCAAGTCTCATTAAAGGACTTACGGCAGTGTTTAAATCTATGTCTTGAGGATTAAAAGTGGGGGACATGGGTATATAAGAAAGTAGAAAAATTGTGGTGCAGAATGCAGAGAAACATTCACAAGGGGAAAAAGGTGAAGTAAGAATGGGAGTGGGAAAATTAGAGTATGCGTATTCTTTTCAGGGTCAGTCTCAATTTTTGCCTTTTCTTTTTATCTTTCTTTCTTTCTTTTCAGAAGGAAAGCTAGGGAAAGATTTAAGATGGTAAGCTATAGAAGCAGGGGCACACAGACAAAGACTGGCAGGAAGATACACTGACATACAACCATTTTTAATTTTTTTTTTTTTGACTATTTGTGATTGACAAATTATGTTGTTGGATGTCATAGATCCGTGTGTGTGTGTGTGTGTGTGTGTGTGTGTGTGTGTCGTTTACTATCAAAATTCAGAATTGCATTTCTTTGAATACTGTGTGGTGGAATGCACCATTTTCATGGTCCACAATGCTGAGCTGAAATATTATAAAATCATAATAATGAAAGTAAAGCTTCATTCGTTATTATGAGTTCGGTATTGTGAATGGAGATAACCGTACAGTGTGGATTGCTGAATTTGTTGTTTTCCTCACTGTTGTGCGAGCTTGTAGTTAGTATATATAATTTGCAGGGGGGTGCAGGGGGGCTTGCTCTCCTGCAAAACTGTAAAAACTTGTGATTCAGATATACCTCAGGATTCATGAATGAAAATTTTCCATGCAGGAACAGTGTAGCTGCTCCTGCATGGAAAATAGCCATCTCGCGATCCAGACACGTGCAGTTTTGATGTGCATGAGTGCTCTAACACTGTTCCTGCACAGAAACGCATGCAGGATGCTAATCACCTCATTTGCTAGTGAAAAAGATGCAAATGAGGTGAATTAGTGATTCACCCACCTGCCAGGTCTCCGTAAAGGAACAGTGTTAGTTGCAGAAATTTATTTGGTTACTAACCGAATACATTTATGCAAAAAACACAACAGAGGCATGCCAACTCTCAAGAATGTATTAGAGTGGTTATGCATGCCAATGGCCAAACATATGGCCACTGGCATGGAAAAAATACTCCCTATGAATAAAAATTAAACTTTTTTTTGTGTTGGTCGATCTCAGCCATTGAATGTATGGGAAGTGGTATGTGCATGGGAGGGGGCAGAAAATAAAAAAGGGGGAAAACCTAAGTATTATGGAAATATGCATTCTGCCATTATAGTCAATGACATGCAGAAAGTAAACTATGGCAGGGAACAGTGGTTGCTAAGGGGAAAGGATCATGTGTAGTGCAGTAACTAGGCATTAAGGCAGTGGGGTATGTTAATGTGGGGACTTATACTGAATCACAAATTTCTTCTAAGTGTCACACTGCACCTAACCGTGTAGATGCTCTAACATGATCGTTTAGGCAGGATGAGCAAGTAACATGAAAAGGGGGTGTGTCATGCTTGCTGTAAGCAAATTGGAGCTCTGTTGCCTGGATTTCTGCTTAGCTAAGCACAGCTAAGCGAGGGTGTATGTCTGAGGCTGTATAGTCTCAGTTCATGAATAGAGGACCGTGTTTGCCTCCAAGGGAAGGCCATTTCTTGCTGTTTACACTAGCTAGAGGCTGAAACAGGAAGGACATAGGAAAAGCAAAAGGAAGTAGTAGAACAAGGGAAATGCACTACAAATCACCAATATGGGAGTCTGCAACCCAGAATGGACCATTGATAGCACTCAATAATACATCTATCAGGTGGCTGCATAGCTGAAAATGGGAGGAGATGCAAGTAAAAATTAATTAAGAAAGGGCAACAGCAAAATAAAGGTAATCATGCACAAATTACCACTAATGCCTCTAACACTCACAGTGGCCATAGCAAAGCCATTAGTAATATAGCCAGCAGCTGGAATGTATCATACTCAGCCAATCATACAGGCAGCATCGGCAGCATGACAGCATAAAGTATGGAAACACCTTACAGTCTGTTTTTACCCACAGACTTTGCGCCAGTGTTGTATACATGCAAGGGATTTTAACTTGAAAAATGTTAGGAGCTGCCATTTCATCCATCAGTATGTGGAAGAGGCTGACAGTGGAGAGGAGGATAATGCTGACAACCTCCACAGACTGAGGAGCAGGTAAAGAGTGCTCAGACCCAGGGTAACCTACCAAGGGCTACATGATCTGGAGATAGCAGAGAGATACAGGGTGTACAGAGACATACTCCAGTAAATCACTGAGCTGTGCCGGCCTCAACTCAGAGCTAGAACCAACAGAGGGGAACACATCCCAGAGGATACCAAGGTATGTGCAGCCTTAAGAATTCTAGCTACAGGTACTTTCCAAAGATCTACTGGGGACATGATGGGAGTCTCACATGCATCTGCATCCAGGGTACTCCACCAGTTCCAAGATGCCACGCTACCACATGCCGGTGAGTACATTTACTTCCGCAACACCCATGAGGAGAGGACCAGAAATATGCATCTCTTTCACCATGTAGCAGAATACCCAGAGGTACTGGGTGCCATAGACTGCATGCACCTCCACTTCAAAGCACCAATCGGTGAACAGGGTAAGGTCTACATAAACCGCAAGGGATACCCCTCCATCAACTGCCAGGTCATGTGCAATGCTCAGGACATTATCATGAATGCGTGTGCTTGCTGCCCTGGAAGCTATCACGACTCCCACACCTGGCATTTGTCACAGCTGTACCAGGCATTTGCTGGTGGGGGCATCCCGTATGGCCATCTAGTGGGGGATGCTGGCTATGCACTGAAGCTGTGGATGATGACACCCATCAGAAATGCACACATACCCACTCAAGAATGCCATAATGAGGCACACTCACAAACAAGGATCATTATAGAGCATGTGTTTGGAATGCTCAAGTCATGGTTCTGCTGCATTGACATATCTGATGGAGCCTTGCAGTACTCTCCAGCCACATGTGCACACATGTTCATAGAATGTGCCATGCTACACAATATTATCCCGTGGAAGCAGCTACAGCAGGAACAGTACTGGGAAGGGCCATACAGCCCACCAGCATTGCCAAGGTCAACACAGGCACAGAGGGCCTCATAGGAGGAGGTACCCGAGCCTGCTCCCATAGGCAGATGGAGGCGTGCCCAGTATGCTCATGCCTTGGCAAAGAGGCAATGCATAGCACACACACTGATACTGTAGGGACCCCAGGGACTGACACCTCTCTCTGACTCAAACACACAGTAAAATGGATGACATACAGATCACATTACCTGTAATTTACAACGTATAGGCAGTGTACTGTGTGCATCCAACATAGGTGGCCCTCAAGCACTGTCCTCATAACTGCTGCAAGCACAAGGTAAGTCAGTCTCCCTAACAATAAATTAATGGAGTAGTATGTTCTGCTAGCATATCTATGGTACTGCTGGATGCATGCAAGGGAATGGGGTGGCCTACTGGGATAGCAGCACACAACTGACTGGCCAAAACTGGCCACCATACACTATGCAGTAGTACCCAAGGTGTCAAATCCCACTGCAGTATATGTGTGGGGACAACTAATTGGGGGGGTCACAGGCATGCATGTCAGGGTGGAGGTCCCATATCCACCTCTCACACCCACACAGCACGTCTGGTGTAGAAAACCACAGAGAAATGTCTCATAAAGGCACACAAATGGAGGCAATGTTGAATTACCCCACTACAGACTCACACAGTGATAGCACAGCAGGACCCGCAGTTGCAGTAATGCTATAAATGATAAGATGTCTGAAACTCAAATGTATGCCAGTACAATCTGTCCTGGGCTCTTTACTGATATGCCACCAGTCCCCATGACAGGACACTATAGTATGGTAAATAGCACCAAAATGTAAAGCAAATAGCCCAGTCTGTGCAGATGTGTACAGTTGACAGGTGTGCACCCCCCCATATACCCACACAAATGCAGTAACATATATGTTTGCATGGAAATAGCAGCATAGCACACATTGGCAGGGCTGTTCCAATACACATGGAAAACATGTCCACAATATGCAGGGGTCAATGAGCTAATGTGTATATGTGGCTAATACTGTCTGGATCTGGCCAGCACGTTCTCCTGTCAGTTGTCTTGTTACTGCCCTAAGTACAGTGCTGCCATTGACAGGGCCGTGTGCAGATAACTCCAGTGCCAACTGTTATGCATGTCAGTGACAACCACTGCTCTGCTACTGACATACCTGGAAGTCACAGCGCTATGTGAAATGTACTACACATATTAGTGACATCTCGATGGATGTGTAGCAGAGGTGCCAGGACTTTTGTGAATATAAGTGCTTTGTGGTACTGTTGCCAGAGGTCATTCTCAATAATCCTGTTTTCTTATGTTTGCTCTTACAAATAATGGACATGTCTACACAGCTGAATGCACTCTTTACCCACACTCATAACTCCCAACCTCTGATAGCAAGATGTCTGAACAAGGGCAGAAATAACAATGGAACAAAGGCACAATGATAGGCATGTTTTGTAAATATCGCCCTTACATACTAAGAAAGTTGGTAGGGTGAGGGGTTTGCAGTAGTGGGAATGGTCTGAAGATTATGTATTCTGAAACAGTAATGTCTGTATTATTTTGTAACATCACAATTCAATTATATGTAACTAACTTGCCATAAAAACACATGTACATAGAAAGGATGAAGCCTCTTGCCAAACACCTGAACAACTTGCCAAAAAATGTAGAGGTCTGAGGTATGCACACACAAGGATATGACCTCTCAGGTTAGAAAGATACCACACAAGCAGGAGATCCCCAGCCAGTATATCACCAGGTTACTGGACTGTTTACACAGCTGTGTGTCATTACTACACTGCCTGTAGCCACACCTCATAAATGGCCCTGTTGGGCAAGAATTTATATAGCTGTCCTCATAATATTGGTCTATGCATCATACAACTAGTATTCCTCTGGTAAAGCACTGTGATGATCTGAGGATGTCTGGTACTAGGCAATGACACAATACATTGCAGTTTCAGACTACAGATATGTCAGAAAATGTCTGCTAAACAAAACAAGTATCTTGAGGAAACTCCTGTGTACACCTGAGAGGTATGGCTGTAGCACACAAAATCCTGGACTGGAGTACAGCTATCTCTGGAATGGAGTTCCACCCTAAGTATAGAAGGTCACACTGGGCATGCTCCTACACTTAGAGAATCACAGGACATGTTGGAGTCCACATCAGAATATATGACTGCATTGCGTATATATGTCCATGCATACAGACAGCTATGTACACCTCAACTGCCCCCCACACACACACACAAACACACACACACACACATCAGACAGGATTACCCTCAGCTAGCTGTAGGTAGCCCATATGTGATATATCTGCATCTGTTGCATCAGATACACACAAATATATATGGGCAACAGATAACAACATATGTCAGGCATACACACACATGGATGTGGGGAACTGAGAGACAGACAGTGACACAGAGAGAGACACAGGGCGACACAGACAGAGTGAGTCACACACACAGACACCCTGAATGGCATACGGTGATGTCCTGCTGTGGACAGTGGCATCCCAGTTGTAAACAGTTGCACGTGCCAGCATAAAAGGTGAGTCCCATTGTGTAACAGTACTGAGGTTGAGTTTATAATATCACATCACCTGCCTGTGTGTGTGTGTGTGTGTGTGTGTGTGTGTGTGTGTGTGTGTGTGTGTGTGTGTGTGTGTGTGTGTGTGTGTGTGTGTGTGTGTGTGTGTGTGTGTGTGTGTGTGTGTGTGTGTGTGTGTGTGTCTACATAATTTCAAGTATTAGAAGACTCTTCCCACTCAGTACATTTCACATTGCCCTATTTCATAAGATCTGCTGCTGTCATTCCACTACGAAGTACCAATGGACACTGATCACCTCTATAAGCTCTGTAGCATGTGCAATAACTGTGTAACACAATAGTACAAATAACTACATAGGCAGGGGATTCTACTCTCAGATCTGTTAAATGTGTGTGTGGGCTATATGTGAGTGTGTATGTTTGTAGGAAGAAGTATTTTAATGTTACCCACCCACTGGTCTACTTTATCAGTTATGCCGATGTCACTCCCCCTTATAGGTACATAGGTGTGCACTAGGTTAATGGCCTTGGAGCCATTACAAGCCTAGCCCATAGACGTTCTCTGGCATTGTGCCACCTGACTTTGGTTCCCAGTGCCCCCATCAAGTAGATCCACTTGAGTGATCCCGGGGTGAACTTTCTATTACCATTTCACTCATCAAGATGCCTCTGCAACAGGGTCATCTAGGTGCTTTGCTTGACATATATGGGAAGTGTATTCAAGGGTATTTGCAGTCTCTGGGTGAGTAACCTGTCTCCCCAGCATCGTGTGTTGATTGTGGTAATGAGGTTTAGGTCCCTGTAGTGTGTGTTGCAGAGAGATTGGGAGGTGTTTAGATGTAGAAGAGCTGGGTCAGACATGGCTTTGCGAGTCAAGCAGAGATCGCCTCTAAGTAGGTGATATGAGACAGAGAATAGCTGGAGTCTTTTGCCTCTGTCTGTGTAGGACATGTGTTGAATGCCTAGGGTCCTCATTGTGAGGTACTTCTGTGGCCTCTCCAACTGCTGCAGGTGTCTACTGAGGTACATGCCAAATGGGCCATTGTACTTGATTGGTCTAATGAGGGAAGAGTACACAGAGATGACGACCTTTTTCTTCCTGGATGCAAAACCCATGGTAATGACATGTGTCACATAGAAGGATTTCCTGATTGCAGTGGCAATGTGATGGTTAAAGGAGAGGCTGCTGTCAACCTGTGTCCCCAGATCTCTAATAATGCCTACAGTGTTCAGTGGGCTCACATCGATGTGGGAACTGAGATTTTACCAAAGAGGCTGATGATGCATTTTGTGGTGTTAACCTTCAGGCCATGGTTTCCACATCAGTCAGTGGTCTCAGTGAGGCCTTTCTCTAGGATGTCTGCATCACTTGTGGCATTAACAATGGCTCCCAGCTTGCAGTTGTCAGTGAACTTGGTCAGCCAGAGTACCTTTGTGTTGGCCTGGACTCCTGAAAAGTATTTGCTGAACATGAGAGTACCCAGGACTAATCCCTGTGGGACACCACTCCTGACTGGCTGGCAGTCTGACTTGGAGCTTACTACTTTCACACTGTGCTCTATCTGTGAGCTGATTTACAACCCCACTAGTGATATAGGGGTTAATGCCTAGTTTGGTGTGTTCATCCATAATTCCTGACTGAGGAATGGTATCAAGAGCCTTGATCAGTTTGATGTAGGCTGTATACAGTGACTTACTGTCATACATAGCCCTGGTTACCGACTCAAAGAACCCAAACAGGTTGAGCAGGCATGCTCTCCCTTTCACAAAGCCAAACTGTGTGGGGTCCAAGTTATGAAATTGCCTATATGTTTGTCGATCAGGTCCCTGCTGATGCACTCCATAGCTGTACATATCAGACACGTAAGGCTAATGAACTGATAATTCCCAGGATTTTTAGTTGCCACACCTTTATGGAGAGGGATGACTGTAGCAGTGTGCCACTTGGGAAGGACAAATCCTGAGGTGAGGCTGTGACTGAACAGAGCACACAGATTTTGTGCCAGGTTTCTTTGTAGTTCATATAGAATACAACCTGGGATTATTTGGGGTCCCATGGAAGCTGCATTCTTGCCTGTGGACAATGCAGGTGTAACTCTAGTGGAGTACTCCTGGGCACTTGGCATTTTTCTGCCATTCTGACTGTTCCCCTAGGGGGAAAGAGAGGGAGAAAGCTGGAACTGAATGTGTTGGCAAGAATGTTGTTAATATCTGTTGGCACAGTATAAGAGGTAGCATTGTGCAGTACCTCAGAGCACATATGGGTATTGGTGTGGAGGTCCTTGATATAACTATCAAAGGATTTGTGATTGGTGTCAGTGTCTGCTGCAGTTCCGCCATTATAGGCAGATTTACATGATTCCATGAGGGATCTCAAGTTGTTGGTGAGGCTAATAAGGGTGTTTTGCCACTCTTGGGACTCCATCTTTTTCTGAAACTGTTTCTTCCTTCAGTTGTATGGATTATTAATGGCAGAGGTCACCCAGATTGGACTTCAGTGTTTGGAGGTGAGTGTCATGGTTCTGTTGAGTATGGCTAGTTCTGTGCATTGATGTACATCTTTGTACAGTGCATTGGTGTATGATTCAGCAGTCATGCACATATTTTCCATTGGCATGGATGCTGTGAAGTTTGCCACCTCTGTTCTTATGAGTCCACAGGGAGCTTTGGAGAAGCTGTTCAAGGTGGTTACCTTTGCAGGGGGTGTGGGTGAGATGTGGATTTCTATGATGATTACTCTATGTTGGATCTGACCAGGTAGCAATTGACTACTGTTGTCAAGCAGTGGTCCCATATTTTAGTAATCAACACAGGTCAAGTATGCTGCTTCCTCTACTGGGTGTCAGAATGAGCTGGTCCAGGCCATTGGAATTGATGTATTCCAGGAAGCATTGGGCCAGTGTATTGGTGCATGAGTATTTATCTCACTTGATGGAGGGGTAGTTGAACTCTCCTAGTATGTGAGTGTTGGGCTGGACGTTGATAGATTCCAGGGTGTTTAGGAATTTGGATTGAGAGTCTAGGGACATGGATGTGGACCTATAGCAGGCTATGACCTGGATTGCATCATTACCCATTGTCAGTTGTACCTGACATATCTCAGATGCATTATACTGGGTTACTACTCTGGATGTGTGCATATCCATTATCAATATGGAGACACCACCGCCTTTGGAGCCATGGTCTATGTTTTGGGGCTGACAGGTGTGGAATGAGTTGTAGGCTGGTTATGCAGGGGTGCTGTCTGCTGCTGTAAAATAGATCTCCGTTACAGCAAAAATGTCAATATTCACTGTTTTGAGGAGTGCTGAGAGTGGCTGCATCTCGAGATGTAGATGTCTAGTGTTGAGCAGCATGACCTTCAGATTGCATATATGTGTAGTGGTTACAGTGGTAACTTGATTTGGAACACTGATAAAAAATCCACTATATGGGTGGCAAGACACTTAGCCAGTACATGAAAACCCAGGGGTGACAGATGCAGGTCATCTGTGGCAAGCCATCACAGTCTGACAATCTTCCCATCCCAAGCAGACAGATACTGGATCCCATGAGAGTGACACCAGATACATAAGCCAATTGTTGAAGTCAATCATTTGTTGTTTGTACTGTGGTATCATTCATGGTGACAGTAGTATACTGCTCAGGGCTACTGCCATACTGACCTGGCCCACATAATCTGAGAGATCCACCATGTCTCTTCTCAAATAGTCCATGGATGTGCATCTCAAGTCATCCACACACACATGGACAATGACAGAGTGATACTTGCAGTTGCTGTGGAGTGACCTGACTGAGTGTATTATTTGTTGGATTCTGGCACCTGAAAGAAAACTGTTACCTCCTCCATGTTCAAACTAGTGAGTGGGACATTTGTGTGCCTCACAATTGAGTCACCTATGATTACTGTATCAGGCAAGGTGTTAGCCTTTGGGGCTTAGGTTGAGGGGCACATGTGTAGGTGAAATATGTGTCCTGTGGTTTGTATGGTGTTGTGGTGGTTGACTGGGTGCCTGTCTTGGTGTTCTCCACTGTATGGATAAATGTCTATTGAGTGCCACTGTGAATGTGGGTGTGTGGTTATTGTTTGTATGTCAAGCCTTTGATAGTGTGTGTTCTGGAGGGATATGTGTTCCATGTGATGTGTTATAGATGTTGACCCTTCTCATCTTGACCAGCTAGTCTAGTCTTCACTGGAGAGTGCATGTCTTCAATTTGGTGATATAGGGGTATCTCTTGCAAGTCTGAGTGTTGGGTGCTTAGAGGAGAGGGTTGTCTGTGTACATGATGCAGTGGCAACAGTGCCTTATAATGCCCAAGTGCACCAGGTTAATCAGCAAATGCACAGAGAACTGCACCTTAATCATGCCAGGAGGGGTGATCATAACTACTAAGTACTAGAGCTAATTCTGTGAGGAACAACTACTGCTGATGGCTCTCAGGCATGCTAGAATACTTGATAAATAACCTGTTGAAGTGCAAAGCTATTAGGCTATTTGAAGTGCAGGACAGAAAGAACTACCAAGATCTAAGGGGAAAAACTGAAGTCAGACTTTCTGGCACCTGTAACAGTTCACCTCAGCTTTGCATTTATCAGAACCTTTGGCCAGTTGTCATCCAAGTAATCTCTGTAGCATGTCCAATAACTGAGTAACACTATAGTAGAAATAACTAGATAGGGAGCGGTTCTAATTTCAATACTGGCAACTGCTTATGTGTGTGTGTGTGTGTGTGTGTGTGTGTGTGTGTGTGTGTGTGTGTGTGTGTGTGTGTGTGTGTGTGTGTGTGTGTATGTGTGTGTGTGTGTGTGTGTGCGTGTGTGTGCGTGTGTGCATGTGTGCGTGTGTGAAAATCATATACTGTGCGGGTTATACCATTTTTATTTGTGTGCCACCCTGTAAACATCCCATCATCTTACTTTACTAGGCCTGATAACAGCATTCACCTTAGAGGTACCTTGGGGCTAAAAGGAATCATGTAACCTACGTGGCATGTCTGATAACTGCGTAACACTATAGTAGCAACAACTAGATAGGTAGGAGTTCTAATCTCAGTACTGTCAACTGTTTGTGTGTGTGTGGGAATCATATACTGTGTGAGTTATACCATTTTGATTTGTGTAACACACTATAAACATCCCATCACACTATTTTACTAGACTGGCTGATGTCATTCACCTTAGAAGTACCTTGGGACTAAGAAAAATCATATAAGCTTCATAGCGTGTCTGATAACTGTGTAATACTATAGTAGAAATAGCTAGATGGGTAGGGGTTCTAATCTTACTACTGACAACTGTGTGTGTGATTGCATCTGTGTCTTTGGATAAAAAACCATATCCTGTCTGGCTGATGCTATTTTAATTGGTGTACCATCCAGACCTGTTTACCACCTTCCGAAGGCATTACTTTATATAGCATGGTAATGGCATCTGCCTCATATGCAGCATGTAAAACCATTGTGCAGGCAATACTGGTCCTCTGTACAGATGTCTATGGAATATCCAGATGTTTAGGTTCATAGGTTCATAGGTGTGTACTAGGCTAATGACCCTGGAGCCTTTACAAGCTAGCCCATAGGATTAGCCTGGCATTGTGCCACCCGACATTAGTTGCCAGTGCCTCTGTTGAGTAGAGTCACTAGAGTGATCTCCGGGGTGAATTTTCTATTTCCCATCCATTCATCAAGATTTCTCTTGAAGAAGGCCAATGAAGTGCTCTGTTTGACATGCATGGAAAGTTTATTCCATAGCATGGGCAGTCTCTAGGTTATGAACATGTCCCTCCAGCATGTTCTGTTGATTGTAGTAATGAGGTTGAGGTCTCTTGAGCATGTGTTGCAGAGGGATTTGGATTTCTTTAGATGTAGCATTTCTGACAGAGCTGGGTCAGACATGGCTTTGTAAGTCAAGCTGAGATCACCTCTAAGTAGGCGATATGAGACAGAGAATAGTTGGAGTTGTTTAAGTCTGTCCGTATAGGAAAACTGTTTAAGGCCTAGAATCATCTTTGTGAGATACATTTGCAGCCTCTCCAGCTGTTGTAGGTGCCTTTTGAGGTACATGCCAAATGGGGCATTGTACTCAATGATTGGCCTAATGAGGGAAGAGTAGAGGGAGACAATGACCTCTTTCTTCCTGGATGCAAAACCCTTAGTAATGAGATGTGCCACATAGATGGACTTTCTGACCACAGTGGCAATGTGGTGGTTAAAAGAGAGGATGCTCTCAACCTGTATTCCCAGATCTTTTATAATGTCTTCTGTGTTCAGTGGACTACCATCGATGTGATAATTTATGGGAACCGGGTTTTTCCCATTTTTTGGTATGGAGCTTAAGGCCATGGTTCTAACACAAGTCGTTGGTTTCAATGAGGTCTTTCTGCAGGATGTCAACATCACTCTTGTAGTACTCTGCAGGATCTGTGCCCCTGACAGGATTGGACAGGACCATGTGGGCATGGCCTGCTCTGGTGTGATATGGACAGCAACCCCACTTTTGTAGTGCTAGTGTCACTGCCACTAAGGTAGTGTGAAGGTGCACAGCCCCATAGATACTCAGCTGTTGTTGGTGATGACCTACATCTATGTGGCCCATGCCCATCTCCCACCACATACTCTAGCACAGACATGCCATGACCGAGGATTAATAAGGTCTCACCCCACCATCTGTTCCTGACCTCAGTATTTTGATGTGTGGCTTTAACAAGGTCATGTATGTCACCACATAAATCTGGGAAAGTTGCATCCCACCACCCTGAGTGTTTGTGTGTTGTGGCATTCACTATGTGGTTGTGCATCCATGACAGCCTAGAGCATGCGTCTGGTGACTCCTTCTGTGGCACTTGTAACAGTGGCCCACTGAGCAGCATTACTCCTGCAAGCACCCCTGTCCATACACCTGTGTGGGACCTCGCCTGCTCTCTGGCTATGGCCACTGTCTACACTCAAACCTGCCATAGTCACCACACTAGCCTGTTCAATGCCACCACCTGCCAACTGTCCATCATCTGTGGCCACTGTTGACAGGGTATGTATGGGCATTGTCACTGTGTGCAGGGATGTTGTGGACAAGAGTGGGATGCCAATCAATGGCACAGATTCAGCCCCTGACAACCCCTCCTGTACATCACTATTCCTACCATCATTGTCAGAGTCTGCAGAGATAATGACATCTGTTTCCAAAAGGGGGGGCCTCAAACCACATTGCCACCTGTGAGGGGAAGACAACATATGTACATTAATACCTGCACTTTGACATTGACTGGTATACACACACACACATGCACACACATGCACACACGCACACACACACACACACACACACACACACACACACACACACACACACACACACACACACACAGACACACTTAAAGGTGAGGTGGCACAAATCTGTTACACAGACCACACATTACCAAAATGGTGACATGTATGACACATGGGCCTCAACATCATGCATTGCAACCAGTTTTACTGCATGTAACTAAAAATATAGAGCTCTGGGATACGTGATTAGTGTTAGTACATGATGGCCATTCCCCAGCATGGACTGCACCCATGTACACACCATTGCTGTTCACCTGTATTGCACAGTGGCAAGTACTGCAGAAAATACCTCACAACTGTACAGATCCTTGCAGGATGTGTAGAAGTTTGGCTCATATGTTTGCTCTATTTCCCATAACCCCTGTGTTTCTCTGATACAGTGGTGGGATGATCTGAGGAGTGAAATCACTGATTAATGACATACATTTGAGTGTCAGACCTCTATACCAGCAGCAAATATATGGTCACACAATTTTTGTTACACCACCAAACTTCTAAGCTTACAGTGGATAGGATAAGTGTACACAACCCTGTTAACCTTGCATGTTCTTGTAATATACAAGATGAGACAGCAATAATGGATTCAAATATGTTACCCACCATTCATGTGACATATGACCTGTGCAATCCAATCGATAAACAAACACGTGTCACATGTAAAATATAATGACTGCAATATATACAATATGGTGATTGCATAATTGTGCACACCCTTAAAATGATACTTTGTTGAAGCACCTTGTAAGTGACTTACAGCATTCAGTCTTCTGGTGAAGGTGTCTATCAGCATGGCATATCTTGACTTGTTTGGCCACTCTTCCATGCAAAGGTCATCTAACTCTGTCAGATTGCAAGGGCAGCTCATGTGCACAGCTCTCATCAGGTCACACTGGTGTTTTTCTATCTGGTATAGGTATAGGCTCTGGCTGGGCCATTCCATAACCATGAGTGTATTCAGGTGGAGCCATTCTTAGGTAGCTTTGGATGTATGCTTTGGGTCTCTGTCATGTTGAAGACTGACACACCTCCCCATCTTCAGCATTCCTGCAGACAATTGATGGATTTTGGGTAGACATGGGTGTTATTTGGAAATGTTCAGAATTCCCACCACCATGACTATGGGCCCTGTTTTGGCTTTGGAATGTCATCCTCACAACAGGCCTCTGCCACTAGTGTGATTCACCATGGGGATGTTGGTCTTCAGGTTATGAAAGGTGCTGCTTGTGTACCACACATACCTTTTGGTATTGTGGCTGTGAGGTTGATCCATAGTCTCATTACACCATGACACATTTTCACACATGCCTTTGGGAGATGTGATGTGCTGCATTGCAATTTGTATCCATAGTCTCATTACACCATGACACATTTTCACACATGCCTTTGGGAGATGTGATGTGCTGCATTGCAATTTGTATCCACCTCTGGATGTTTTTCGGTGTGGGGAAATGCTTTCATCTTCTGACCATACTCATTAAGCCAGACATATGCAGAATACGGGAGAGTGTTCCCACATGTAGTACACAACACCAATACTAGCAGGAGATTCAAGCAACTCCCTCAGTATTGCTGTATGTCGCCTGGCAGCCTCCCTGACCAGGTCTTGACATGTCTTCTCATCATTTTTGGAGGGACGTCAGGTTCTTTTCAACAGCACTGTTATCCCATATTCAATCAACCTTTTGGCAACTGTCTCCATTGTGTTCCATGGTGTATGCAATGCTATGGTATAGTTGTTGTACCCTACTATTGACTGATACCTCTCAAATATGAGATCCCTTTGCTGCTTTGTAAGCTGTCTGGAAGCCATGGCTGTTGCTGTTGCAGGCAACTGAGCAAATGTCATGATTATACCACTTAGACAACAGACTATTTGATGTTACTCAGAGTGCCTTTACTTGATGGCAGGTGTGTACCCAAGCAGACTGTATCCTGTTAGTAAATCACAAGATGCTGCAACAACATATTATTTGAAGGGTGTGCACACATATGCATCCAGTTTATTCTCAGGTTTCTATACTCTTTATTTGGTGCCCAACAGATTGATTGGTTTTACAGGTGAATTATTCATGTCATAGGTCACATTACAGTTTGGAAAAGGTGTGTAATGACATATTGTGGTCTCAGTTTGTATTTATATCACAAACACCTGGCATCTTAACAGGGGTGTGTACACTGTTTTTATCCACTATATGACAATAATGTTTCACACATGTCCATACCTTAGGTTGTCCCCCCCCCCTTTTGTTGGTCTCTGTCCAGATGTCTTGCACTGACAGGTCATGAGGTATGCTACAGGGATATTACATTCTCATCAGATAGGCCCCTGTGGTGACCACAGTGATGCAATGCAGTTAAACCCAGCACAAGTGAACATGCACATAAAGCAATATGGCTATGAGTGACAGTTGTGTGCATGGTACATTGCATGGCCTTCACATGCCTGGGGTATTGGAAAAACCACAACAGAACAATTGCATAATCACCAGCTGCAGGCTGCCAACCCACATGCAGACCGGAGGGACCTAGGTAGTTGTGGGAGGGAAGTATTATCAGCAGACCCATGTGTGGCATTGGTCCAGGATGGATGAAGCATTTTGCACATTTGCAGTACAGTCCCCAGTACTACACAATTTGCTGTCCTTCACCACAGATGTGCACATCTGTGTATTAGAAAACTCCATACACAACTGCAATATGACCTGACATATGCACATAGATACTCTACAATTACAAGTATGTCTGCTACACTGGTCTAGTAATCTACACTGGGGCGCTACCTGCACACACCTCATCCATTGTCTGGGTGCCATCCACCTCCAGTATGTTGGGGTTTTGTACTTTAATGTTATACTGGGATGGGTGCCCCAAGGTACCCGAGGAGCTCCCCGGTGGGTGTCAGTGGGGCTGCATGGCCAGTCCCACACCTGTGGCTGTGTGTTCCCTGTCCACTGCAGCAGCCCTTTGCTGGGCATGGCATATGAGGTCACTTTCATAATGCCAGACCTGCTCGTATGTACATGCATGCCGACCAACATCATTTACCCTGTGGACAAGGTCATCCCACAGGCTGGACCTATCCTGCAGATGTTGCTGGCTCCAGCCAAACATTATGGAATGGTTCTGTAGTATGACTTCTATGATTATATTTGTCTCAGCCCGCTGAGAAAGTTGACCTTTGTTGATTTGACATTGCACCTGGAAGACATAAAAAGGGAGACACATTACAGGAGCTCATACACTTGGCAACAGTATGTACAGAACTTTCACAGCTACATTGAATACCATTAGCCACCATTCACAATCACACCATACTGCTGTAATGTATCAGCACTGTATCTGCTTGCATTGCACTGCTGGTCCTGAAGTGTCATTTCCCCCCCAATGAGGGCTAGTTAATTTTGTAATCCTGTACTCCTCATTCATTTCTGTGTAGAGGGATGACATTGGCCATCTTCCATGCAGATGGGGTGTGGATGGTGCCAAGGCTTGGTGTTACACAGTGTGTAATGGAGCTGGGAGAACATGCCTGAGTTTGTGTAGGATGCAGACAGGGATGTTATTAAGTCCCATGGATACTTACATTTTTTGCCTTTCAGTAGGCAATACGTACCTGCTCACTAGTGATGAGGGGAGGGGTATGGGTGCTGTGCATATAGTGATGCTGAGTCAGGGGGGTGAGGTTTGCCCTTAACCTATCTGCAGCAGGTTGGCTATAGTTATGTTGTGTGTGTATGTGGTCTGATTGGCCACAATTACAGGGTGTGTTTATTTTTTGCCTCAGAGATTGCAGACATATGTGAAGATGGTCTTGTGATTGCCCTTGGTGGGTGTGTCTAATTTGTACACATAGTTAGCCTTACAGTACTCCAGCTGTGACCTTATATGCTTGATCAGACAAAGGCTGACTTGACACCAAGTTGGTGCATGCTCCAGATTTGCCCTGCACAGCCAATATAGGGACCAAGTCTGCGGTTTTGTATTGCTGCTGTCCATCACAGGCATTCAGCCCACCTTGAGGGGGTTGATGTTCTCCTGTCTGGTATTGCTGAGGCCATAAAACTATGTAGGTGCCCACATACTATTGTGTTGTAGGCCTGGACAGAGCTGCTAGTTCCAACATATGGGATGCTCTTCATGTGGGCCTTGCCCATTTCCCTTGCCTGTGTGGGGGACATTACAGAGGTGTGGGGGTTACAGCTTCATCGACAGTAGGTGGAAATACCTCACAGGACAGGACACGTGGAGACAGCCCAACAACATGGGAGACAAAGATCCAGATTTTGGTAAAGATTGTATGTCATTAGTGCTGTCATACACATGGAGGGTTGCTACATTGACAGGGTTTGTCTGGACATGCATTTACTGGGTGACTTCACATCTGACAGTGACATGCCTCTGAAATAACTCTCACCTGGCATGTTGTCCACAGACTGGCTGGATATTTGCCTATTATGCTTGGTCTGTTCCTCAAACAACATCTGTTTTTGTGGGGTTGGTAGGATAATGTGAGGACTGCAGTCAGTAAGTGTTGACATCCATTGGTGTTCCAGACATCATATCCTTCAGGGATGCTATGTTACAGCCACATGTGTAACACCAGCTACTGTTTCAGTTTGTAACACCATTATGTGTGATATGTCCCTCTTTCCAGCCCCCTGTCACACAAGTAAGCCACGCATTGTCCAGATGTCCTGCACTATGAGGTGCAGAAATATGGTATAGCATTAATTGCCAACTGCACTCCATTTATCATGCCAATGACCTGGCAGACTCCTGGACATGGAATGCAGTGGTGGCCACAGTTATGGATCCACACCCTTGTAATTCTGTGGAAATCTGTACATATGACAGCAATGTATGTCTAGCCATTGTGAACAGACTGCCAAAATTGTGTATCAGTGTTGTGTGTATATGTTTGTTGGGCTAGGTAGGGAAAGTCCCAGATGTGAGTGCCATACATCCGTTACCTATCTGACTCTGCATGCTACTACAGCTGCTGGCGGTCTCTCAGGTCTTTATGCCTATAGGGGCTGACTGTGACATGTCCTGTAACACCTCAGGATTCATAGTAC
This sequence comes from Protopterus annectens, assembly GCF_019279795.1. Taxonomy (NCBI): domain Eukaryota; kingdom Metazoa; phylum Chordata; order Ceratodontiformes; family Protopteridae; genus Protopterus; species Protopterus annectens. The sequence continues at coordinate 1,157,000,374 of NC_056732.1, read as the reverse complement.
ACTGTGAATTTGGGCAGCTTATGTAGGGGGTAATGTGTGATTGGCAAACAGTATGTGGTTGCTCACACAGTCTTATACTGTCATGTTCAGTTTGCTTACTGGTATGTCGCTGTGACTGTAATGCACTTGTTTGGGGGCATGCACTTGCACACCAGTGTCTGTTTTCCACCAGTGTTACATCCATGTAGTGCCTGTTATATTTGCTAATGCATGTGTACATCCCCAGAGCTGGACCTGGGTATTGTTATGTCAGTCTGATTGCAGTTTGGACATTGCTTGGTAGCTCAGTGTAGTTTCTCTAATGTTGTGATATGTCCAAGTATTCATAGAATGTCCAGTTGTCTGGCCAGTATCTTTGGACTGGTCCCAATGACTGTTATGTATGCATGACACATCAATGGGATGATGTGGGGATTGAGGTCAGTAACTAAGAAGAAGCAATTGAGTCCTGGAATTGTGATATTTCAGTCAATATATGTTAAGATATACACTGATACTACATGGAGTTTCTCAGCTTATCTACTGATGTATTTTGGACATGTCCATATTTTCAGACCTTTGTCTCCCCAGGTTTGGTCCAGATTCATCGCACTAAGGAGTACTGAGCATACCTCTCCACCATCAGAATTTTCACAGAATGTCCAGATGTTTGGACCAGACTTTTGTTCAGTTCCACAAAGTATTTCTATTTGTCTGGCAAATCGTGGTGATGATCCACGGATTTTTGTCAGTAAATAAATGACATGACATTTGTTTCCATCCTCGCCGCCTTCAGTAATTGTCTGCTGAAACACACACTTTTGCTGTAGCACATCTTCATTTGTAACAGCAATTTTTTAAATATGTCCATATATGTGGCCTGGGATGACCCTGCCCTGGTCCAGCAATCAAGGAGCCTCAATCCTCACTACTAACACCAGGGAGGTCATCTCCTAGAAGAGGAAAGGATAACTAATACACGCAGAAAAGTACAATTTCCCTTAAGTGCACACAGAGTTCACAGTCAGTCTGGGACTGGTTGCTCCCTTGCTCATCAGATCCCCAATAAGACTCCCCACTGGCACAGCTATAGAGTCCAGGTTTTAGCCTAACTGGGCAAGTTAAAACCTCCAGTACCCCCTCTATCCAACCAGTGTTTTGTGTCCCTGCCAAGTATATGACACAACACACACACACTTTGAGATAAGTATTCATACAACTTCACAGACACTCCTGGGAAAGGCTGACACAGTTTCTCCAACTGTGCCCCTTTACACAGACTATATGGTAGTAATTACTGCCTCCACCTATTTAATAATATCAGCTACTAAAAGGCCCTTAAAAGGTTGTCCAATTATTGCTGTGCAATATTAATATCCAATGGTAGTATGACTAACAGTCAAGGCTTACTTTAGAGTGGCCTATTACAATAACCTCTATAAATATGCAATATACTCTAGAGCTTATCTCTACACAAATCAGCAACAGGTAGAAGGTTTTAAAAATATTTAATAATAAATAATTAAAACACAAGACAAAACTACTACACCACAGAGATATCTAAGAGTTCAGGGATCACACAGAAACTTAAAATAATACAGTAGGACAGGTCTGATTTCAAAGAAAAATATCTAATTAATCTTTACTAGCTTTAACTATTCCTACAAGAAATCACAGTGCTCAATCTTACTTGTGAGCACAAGGCAGAATGCTGGTAAGTTGGATGTCCAAAGTCAAAATTCGTTCAGTCTCTTGTGAGAAATAGTATTTAAACATTACTAACAAAAATGTTTGCTGGGTCCCTCCCCAAATTACATCATTTTTGACACTTAGGTTTTCCCAAGCAAACAAACTGCATTATTTAGCAATCTAACACCTGCACAGAAACTTACAACAATAGAAGACATTTCACATGTATAGTCTAACAGAAATTAGAGCAATAAAGCACCTTCCACATCTAAATTCTGGTCATAAACTTTAGCCTTAGAACAATGGGCATGAAACCTTCATCCAGCCGCAGTGGAGCTGAATTCTAACATGAAAGGGTCACAACATGCTTCACTGGGCCAGTAGAGTGCAATGTTGTCACATATTTTGCTGTTCCACATTTCACAGTATTCTTTTACACTCAAGAAACATGCCTGTATTTTACATTTGTTTAATCAGTTTTCACACCTGGCTGGCGTGGTCAGTGACAGAGGTCATCATCATAAGTAAAAGTGCTGATTGTGTTTTTCAAAAGTCTTTCAAATGCCAGAATTATATATCAAATTCTATTTGATTAGGCTGGTAGCCTTTGCCCATCTCTCTCCAATCATCACATGGCCCATCCCTCTTTTTACAGCCTTTGTACAGGTTCCTTGCACTAACAGGTTGAGAGGGATGGTTCTGAGGTATGACTGCACTGCATGTTTTATATATATATATATATATATATATATATATATATATATATATATGCCTCTCTTTATATTTTTATATATGTATATCTATATTATGACTCTACTCTTTCATATATATGTTTCATCAGACATAAAGATATATATATATATATATATATATATATATATATATATATATATATATATATATGCCTCTCTATATATATTTTTATATATGTATATCTATATTATGACTCTATTCTTTCATATATATGTTTCATCAGATACAACACACAAAAGTTTCCACAAAGCTTTCTCTCTAATGCTGTATGCGTCTATTGCATGATATGCTTGAAAAAGCACATTTATTACTGTAGTTCAGATGGTATAGTGGTGCATTCCTCTGACTGTAGTATTCAGGGCAATGGGTTCAATGGCTGGGACTGTTGTTTTTTTTTAATTAATTTTAAATGATCTGAATGCAGCATATGCTTCTTAAAACACTGTGAATCCTTCAGCTCACATTGCATAGTGGCATTTTGCTGTGATTGTAGATGACAGCATGCCAGGTTCAAGACTTGGCTGAGCTAAATTTTTTGTTGCTGGGCAGAAGAAGGTCTGATGAATACAGAATGATTAAAGCATGTTTAATCATATTATATTGATAATGTAATATTTAAGCAATAACCCAGAGCTGGGCGTGGGTAATGCTGGATTTACCCACGGTTATTGTGGTTTGGTCATGAGGGCAAAGCCCAAGTGACCAAACAAAGCCAACCGTGGGTAAATCCAGCATTATACACCACAACTGTGGTTATTAATGCTCTAATGACATTATTTAAGAAAAACAATACTTAACTTTCTTAAATAATGTCATTGTATAATGCCTCAGTGCTGCCCTTCCGCATTTTTCCTGTATCCTGGAGCATTTTTGATGTACTGCGAATGGGTAAGGGACATGTTCCCATGCTTACACAGTACATCAGTGTTGTGCAGAGGTGGCAAATCAGATAGGAAGATCTCCACTGTTTTTTTAAACATATCTCAGTATGCAATAGGAGTTGAAGAACTCATATAACATAGTGAGATATATTAAAAAAAGCAATGGAGATCTTTCTTTCTCTGTTGAAAGGAAGATCTCCGTTGCATTTTTTTATGATATCTTGTTGTGTTATATGAGTTCTTCAACTCGTAAAACAAGGTGAGATATTTTAAACAAAGCAACTGAGATCTTCATATCTCTATTGCTATCTCTGGAGAAAAAAAAAAGGAGACATACAAATGGAAAAAGTCCGGGCAACTGGACCTTTTCGTTAGTATACTCTCAGATTTACAACAGGCAGTCTGGTTGGGCTGGCCAATTAGTGTACTTGTTTTTGTATGTTAATGGCCATTCATTGTATAATATAAAATAATATTTACATACACATTCTAATTTTACATTTACATTCCATGACATCCCCCTATGTGCTTTCATGACATTATATTTTTGTGTGACTATACTGTATGAGGCACGTGTGTTTATATGGGGCTTCACATCTTTTCTACACTGACATCTCACTTTTGGAACTGCTACACTACCCTGGTTGACAAAAAAAATAGTTGCTATGTAATTTAAGTTTACTAAAATAATTTTAACACTACTTTCACATGGGAAAGTAAGTTGCCTGCCTTGGGACTCAAGCCATGAACAACTATATTTGAAGCTGCAGCTCTAACCACTACACTATCTTGGGTAGGAAATTTCATGCGTCTATTTTCATTTAATTCTTATGGGATGTTTAAGCTATGCTAAGGGAACAGCCATAATGTACACACCCACTTAGCTACAATTAAACATTTCTTAGGGCATTAAAAATAAGTATATATTATTATTATATTTTTAGGTTATATGGGTGTGTATTGTGGTGTTCTGACAACTACTTGGGAGTGTATTTGTGAAATACTGGCATTGATTGGGCTTTCAAACTTCTATGTGTGTTTCATGCTGATGCATGACATGTTCTCTATCAACTTTGTGTGATTGTGGTGCTGTGCTTGTGCTTATTAAATTTCGGGGCATTTATCTCCTGTTATGTGTGTATTTGCACACATGTCCTGCTTTTGCAGGATGCAGAAGTGCCGTATGGCACTTTAGCAATACAGGGTGTCTGTCACAGAAGCTGTGACACACTCCCTGTATTGCTTTGCTCTTGCTGTTTTAATTTCAGTGTCTGCAGACACTGAAATGATCAATTTTACATTTCAGTGTCTGTGGACACTAAAATACTGGCATAATATTAGAGCAAAGCTCTAATATTATGCCTGTATGGCTTAGAAAGTGCTGTGCAGCACTTTCTGAGTGCAGGGGGCATGTTTAGTGTCTGTGCACTGCTATGACATGCCCCCTGCACTCATACATGGATAGTGTCCATGTATAGAATACAGCAGGGAGCCCTCATGAATATGAAAGGTGTGCTGCTGTTCTATATGGACATGGAACACTCCATGCAAGAATAGCCTTATTCTTGCATGGAGTGTTCCTGAATCCCAGGGATAGAGTTCTAAAGGCATATTTACCATAACAGCCTGAGTGTCTAATGTCACCTCTTGATATTTTGAATAATTTTGAATGCCACCTTTGAGGTAATGATTTTCAACATTCTTTACAAACTAAACATTACCAAATTCAACAATAATATTCAACTACATACGTAGAAGTTCTTATGACTTTCAACCATTTTCTAACTATAATTAAATAAATACAATAAATAATTGCTTTATTAAAAAAATGTCAGGTTATAGATGAATCCTTTTTCCTGATATCTGAGCAAGCTACAATGAAAAGTAAAGGACTCTTGTGCTACAGTTAAGTATTGTGCATTCTGTTATTGATATTGCTACAGGATTTTTAAATAAAGACAAGTATAAATCAAAAAATGCCAGTAATGATCTAGAGAAGTATAATGATGTGACAGATGAAGGCAGCCATCACTTTGTTGCTTCTAGAAAGTGCTTTGATTACTGGTGCAGTAATATCTGTCTTGTGTTGCTGTTATTGCACGTACTCAAAGGTCGCATGTCTCACTTTTTTCCATTTTTCATTTATTTTATTTTATTTTACATTTGTTTATCAAAGGTAGCATGTCTCATTTTTTTCCATTTTTCATTTATTTTATTTTACATTTGTTTATTTTACATTTGTTTACCGAGATAGTCCGACTGGATACATGTCCATTTTCAGTGGAGGCCCGGGGAGAAATGCTCCAAATAGTCAAACTTACATAGATTACACAAGAAGTTAGATAACATTAGAAAATATAAAACAAAGTGATTATGTGCAATGGTTTAGTAGTGTTCCTAGTTGGGACTCACAATTCTCATTGACAGACACAATTAAAAGCAAGAGACTTCAGATTGGATATAGAGCTTGGTGGCATAGTTGCATGTTATGATATTTACAGATTCTGCTTTCAGTTTATAACTTAATCAGGGTTGGTACATGGGCAAAGCCAGTTCACTTTGAGATACTGTTTGAGGGTTTTTTTTGAAGAGACTTTTGGAGGATTTTAGGGTTATATAGTTTGGCAATGAATTCCATGTTTTGCCAACAAAGTTGGCAAACAGAGATTCACCAGCAGAGTTATTAGCTTTGTGGGTTTGGACCAGTAGTTTGTTGGCTGACAGTACGGATCTCAGGTTGCTATATGGATTAATAATATTTATAAGTGAGGGGATATCCTCAGGGTGGTACAGAATTTTCTGAGCTATTAAGAGTTGATTGAATTGAATTAAGCTGGGCAGATCTAGCCACTCTAGTTGTTTCAGGTTCTGGCAATGGTGGGTTCTATAGGTGGAGCCAGTGGTGAATCTGGCAACATGGTTGTAGCTATGGGACAGCTTACCTAGTTCGGATTTGTTGAGGTTTGAGAGTACAGGCGAGGCATATAAAAGAGTAGAGAGTAGGTGTGACCGGGCAATTGCAGTCATAGCCAGGGGGTTAAAAATGTCTTGTTTCTATACAGTGATACAAGCTTCTTATTGATGGTCTGTATGGTTTTGATGACCTGTAGGTCAAATTTGAGATTATTGTCTATGATAACCCCTAGAAGTTTGGTGTGTTGATCTGGGGAGATAGTGGTACCATTGTTAGATGTGACAGAGAATGAAAGTGTGGCAGATCTACTAGTGGGGGGTGAAGAGTAGAAGTTTAATTTTATTAGAGTTCAGCAGTAGGTGTTGGTTGGTGAGCCAGTTCTCAATAGTGTTAAATGTATTTTGGGTTAGGATTTGCAGTTCGGATGGGGAGGTGGCTGAGCAGATCAGAGTGGAATTATCTGCATATTGAATACAGGTGACTTTAGGGACAGCAGTGTGAAGGTTGCTGATAAAAATAAAGAAGAGTAGTGGACCTAGTATGGAGCCTTGAGGGACATCAAGTGTGAGAGTTAGCTAGCTGGAGAGTTTGCCCTGACATAGTACTGCCTGCTAACTACCAGTCAGGTAGAATTGGAACCACCGGATTGCATGCTTATTGAGGGAAATAGATTTTAGAGAAAGAATGAGAAGTTCATGGTTGACCATGTCAAAGGCTTTTGATAGGTCAAGAAAGAGGGCAGAGGATAGCCTATTGTCATTCCTGTTTTGGTTTATGGCATTAGTAAAGGAAAGGAGGGCTGAGGTGGTGCTGTGGTATGGCCTGAAACCATGCTGGGAATTGGATAGTAAGTTGTTCTGTGTAAGGTGATGCATTAGTTACTTGTGTACACATTTGTTCATTATTTTGGCTAGTGGGGAAAGAATGGCAATGGGTCTATATTTGGATATGCCTGTAGAACTATCCCCTTTATGGAGTGGGATGATGTGGGATATTTTCCAGAGGGAAGTGATAGTGCTTTCGGATAAGGTTCTGTTGATAAGGATAGATATGGGATATGCAATGGCATCTGCAGCTATTTGTAGGTACTCTGCAGGGAGGAAGTCAGCAGTGAGGGTGGTAGGTTTTATTTTTTTTTTATAAGTGTTTTGATAAAACTAGTGGATATCAGTTGGAAGCTAAATTGGGGGTGATTAGTGGGTAGATTAGGGGTGTGGTTTAGGTTTGTGGGGGTTAGTTTATTTGCTAGGGTTTGAATTGTTTCAGTGAAAAAGTTATTGTAAGTGCCAGCTATGGTCTCTGGGGAACTATGGGTGTGGTTAGCCGGGGTTAGGGTAGTAGAATGACCTGGATGAAGTAGTTGATTTAAGCCTGCCCAGAACTTTTGAGGGTTGTTTTGTTTTTTTTTTGTAGGAGATTTTGGTAGAAGCTTTTTTATCTAGTAAAACAGAACTTTTTGTATCATTCCTGAGTTGACGATATTTTAGATGGTCAAGTGGGGCTTTAGTTGTTCTCCAGCTGGCCCAGGCTCTGTTTCTAGTTTTGATTTTAGATTTGTTATCTTTTGTGAGCCATGGTGCTATGTTTGATGCAGATTTTATTGTATGTGCTGGACCATGGGAATCAAGGATACTTAGGAATTTAGTGTTAAAGTGAGGTATAGCCACTTCTAATGGTAATTTCATTAGAGATGATTTAGTGCAAGTATATGAATGTATGGGTAGATACTTTCTGATTCTTGGGTATAATCCCTTTTATTTATTTATTTTATTTTTATTTTTGGGTACAGGGTTTTGTAATGATTTTTTTTCTTGGAGGCAAGTTTGCTTTGTATTCAGTAAAATATATGTACTTTCTCTCCAGTCATCATCTTTAGATCCCTCATAGGTGTTTTTATAAACAAATTATTATGATCAAGACATAATAGTTTAAGTGAAATCACATATAGCCAGGAAAGTATGTTACAAACAAATAAGGGCAAAAGGCAGGGTTTAGTCTTGAAAGTATACTCATGACATCCCATACAGAGCTAGATCCATCACTAGGGGATTTAGACAACTGCCCAGGGCCCTGTCCTATCTGGGGGGCTTGGCCAAACAGCATTATTAAAATAAAATAAAATCTGAACTGCATTTGCAAAATAAAACAAAAAGACAATCCCCCGGATTCACAAATCCTCCGTGTGAGACTTAATAAGTCTTACTCGGAGGTTGCAGTTGAACGGTATGACATCAGCGTGCCATGAGTATTCATGAGGGCATGCTGACTCGACTGTAAGTCTTACACGGACCGGGTAGGAAAGCATGGGGCATGTCAGAATGCCAAGCAGTCTAAATGGCCACGCCCCTGCAAGGTTTGGAAAAGGAAAATGAAAGTACACAAGAGCGAGTCCGCCCAAATGTCCTTGCACCCAACACCACACTCCCTGACATTGTAAACCCCCATCACAGTTATGAAAAGTAAAAAATTAATTTTATTTTTTAAAATTCCCGAAATAGCTGCCTGTATTTGCGCGTGTGTGCGTGGGTGTGCCCATTGCTTAGCTGTAGTTAGCAATTCCGACATGGAAGAGCATAAAAAAGAATGTTTATGCAAATCACACCAAATAGCAATAGCATAATGGTAGAGCGGTCGCACAAAGAAGAGGCATTCATGGTTCGAGTCTCACCACTCCCCTTCTTTTTTTTATTTTAAATCAGTACATGGAATAATACCTGATGCATATGATTAAAATATCAGTAAAAAGCAGTAAAATGGCCAATGCATCAGTGAACAAAATATTAAATTTTTAAAGGATCCTGATATATAATTGCTTGCAGTTAAGCAGCATTTTACCCAACGCAATAGAGTTGCCCATAGTTTAATAGCGCTTTACCCAGCACAATAGAGGTGCCCATAGTTTAATAGCACTTTACCCAGAGCAATAGAGTTGCCCAAAGTTTAAGAGCGCTTTACCCAGCGCAATAGAGGTGCCCATAGCAAAATAGCACTTTAACCAGCGCAATGTGTTTGCGCGGACATGCGCGCTGCACCAACCAAGGCACCATAGGGCACCGTGGAGCAACGTAGAGCAACGTTGCTTAAACGCAGCCACACCCCCTAGCCTGTCTGGACAATATGAAAATAAAATGAATGACAAGGTTTACACCCAGGACTCTGTGCATCATAATCAAAGCACAGAACCACTATGCCATGACAACTTAGGAGAAACAGCCACTGTTAACATACATATACTTAGTAATGGTAGATTAACCATTACTAAGCAGTTCTGCAGTCAGCTGAGAATTTTCAAAAACAGCCAATCACAAAAAAGTGAGGGAAATGTGGCATATTTAAGCCCCATAGGCAGGAATACTCGCCATAACTGATTGTAGCTCAAATCTGAAGTTAGAATGGCTGGTGCTGGAAAGGGTGCACACTTCTGAGTGCAATGTTGGGGCATCGAGTAGTCGGAATACATAGTTTGGCTCCTTGTCCACCATCATGAGTCAAGACTGCTGCAGGGCCAGTTCCAAGGGACGGAGTACAAGGCAGAGGCTTGGAACCGGTTAGCTCATGACCTCACCAGTGCCACAGGCATTCCTCGGACTGGTGAGCAGGTCCGTCACCACCATGCAGACCTGAAGAGACAGAAGCAGGACTGCCTGAACCAATGGATACAGGAGGCCCATGGGATGCAGGATGCCCCACAACTGAGTAGGTAGCCATGGAATGCAGTATGTAGGAATTGATATTTGATTCTGTATAATGGATAGGTATGTCACAATATCCCTTAATTTACTTTACAGCTGCAGGTGACTGTGCTGCAAATCAGCAAGCCTATGCAGATAGGCTGCTAAGGCTGTGCCACCAGGCAGGTTAGTGATTATTCTGCATGTATTGTTATATAAAATAGGGGAGAGAGCATGAAATAAAGTGTTGTAGTCCAATAATACAGCCATAAAATGGCCTGAATAAGTCCTTTGCATGTACTGTCAGATAAAAAAGTCAGAGAGCCAGAAAAAGAGTGTAGTAACCCATTAAGAAAGGTAACATATGTCCGGAATAATATCTTTGCAGGTACTGTCATATAAAATAAGTGAGTGAGCCTGAAAAAGAGTGTTCTAACCTATTAAAAAAGGTATAATATGTCTTGAATATGTCTTCCATATGCACCGTTATAACAAGTAAAGGAGTGAGCCTGTGGAAAAGTGTGTAATGTCATTAATAAAGGTCTTAAACCCCAAGTGTGTCTGTGTCACTTAGTTTGAAATGTTGTTGTACCCTTGCATTATACAAATAGTACTGTTTTAAAAAGTGCTGGCAACCCAGAGTTGTGCAGTCCCATATAAAGTGGGTGATGGAAGTGCTAGTAGCTGTGAAGCATATATACAGTCCTCAACAGTCAGTTACTGGCTGGCATGCATAAGTAAATCTGGCACATGATTAGCATGTTAATTTGTTCCCCAGAAATGTGAGTGTGTGTGTCAAGAAATGCATGGCTCTGTACAAATAGAAGTGAAAATGTCATGTGAAAACATCCAGATATGTAGATAAAGAAATATAAATGCAATCAAGGAATATGTAGCAGTAACATCTGCATCTTGGACAGTTAGTATGTCAGATATAGGTCAGGCATATATTGAACTAGTCAAACCCATTACACAACCTAATGCATGGTGGCAAGTGTAATAATACATGTAGGGGATATGCACTTGCAGTCACTAAGAATGTAGTGTAGACTAAAAGTAATTATAAGATGTTAATCAAGGTTTTTTTCTACACCCTACTGTATGTGCATAAACCATGCAATTCCACACCTCAATGGGTATGTGTAATCTTTAATATTTGTTGGGACATATGTCCTATTTTTCTATAAATATTTGCATACATGTTGATGCATGTGCTCTGTTCACACACTACAATCATGGTGGCCTGTTGCCACCAAACATCCCTGCATGCTGTTGGAATATCCACTGTTGTTCAATATATGCATGTGTTATGCTTGCTGTTCAACTGTTGGAATCTTGGTGTGTTGGGTTAATGGGAATATTACTGCATTCTGTTACAACTAATCTGGAATACTGTTGTTTATGTTGTAATTAAACACACCTAAACACAGAATGTATGGGAAGGCCGATCCCAGCGGACCCACCTGTCCCTCCTTAGCTGGCGAGTGCACCTGGCACCTGCAGGTCCGGGTGCCCAGCCCAGGCTTCCCTCCTCCATTGGTCCTGTGCCACCTTTGGGTGGAAGTGCTGCAGGGGATGGGGCTCATCCCCCCATGCAAGCATGGGCGGAGAAGGGCCACCTGTCACCCTTCTAAGGGTCCAGGCTGTGGTGCATAGGGAGATCCAGCATTCAGTCGCTGATCCCATTTGCCTGCTCGAGGCGAGAGTGGCACGTCTCACGGGTGAGCCTGCCCATCCTACACAGCCCCCAGCACAGCCACCCTCGGGGCTGTGAAGGTGCAGTGGTGACTGCCCATGGGTGGGGATCTCAGTTACACTGTTACCATCTGTGGGCTCCTGGGCTTGTGATTTCCAAACATCCGTCCCCGTCAATTGTGTTCACCCACCCATGTGTCATACACCATCCCTCCCTGTATGCGTCTTGTCTGTCTTGTCTGTTTACATCCCCAACCTACCTCCCCGAACATACCTACTTCCTCTACCTCACTTTTCACTCTCACCTGAAAAAAAAAAAAAAAAAGGGCAATCTGTACCACAAAAAAATTACGCCCCATACATACCTGCCCATTTTGCACAGATGTCCACTGGACATGTAAACTGATAATTATAATTGGCAATACAACATACTTTGTTGTCCTCACCCCTCTCCCAGGGGTGGAAGGTTTCAAATTTCACTCCAAATTTATTGCATATGCACAGCTGTTGCTGGTAAAGAAATAGGCAGCTATGGACCTTCCCTACACCCGTCCTGCACATCCCAAGCTTGTTTTCCTACTGTCTGTTCCTCTTTGTGCCCCCTTTTTCACCACTTTCCTATCTCCCTTTTTCTTTTCTTTAAAAGAAATTAGCGCAGGGGTTAGCGGGAGTAAGCACTTTTAAGCGGTAGTAAGCAGGTTTCAGCGAGTGTGCGCATGTGTGTGCTTAGCTAAGCATTGCTAAGCATCGCGCAATCCCACACAAACCCATTTACAACTGCTTAAAAGTGCCTTAGTCACTCTATGGAAGGGCCCTTGTTCTGTTCAGCAGCAAAAGAAAAGACCTCTGCCAGTCTCGAACCCCAGACCATTGACACAATAGACTGCATGAATTATCACTAAGCCACAGCAGATATACAAAACACTTGGTGCTGACATAAATATATCATGCATTACAATGAGGGAATGTAAATGGAAATTTGGAATGGTATAACACAAATCCTGTTCTGTGGGTCTTTACCAGCAGTTGTTGTGGAATTGCATGACATGACTGTGAAAAGAGAACCAGCCATCCAAGCAGGGAATAATGTTACAGTAGCACCTTACAAACACCACACAGTATCAGACCAGGATAAATACTGGTAAAGTTGATTAGGGCAGAGGCCAGACATCCCAACTGTGACTGCTTTACAGGGATGTCCCTGATTTGTAAACAAATGTTAGCCCCAATGAATCACTCTGAAAAGTACTAACTTTAGGCAGACAAATGTGGAATCACACATAATGAATAATCTCAATAGGTGAGAGTAGACACTGCTTGCATGTCAGAAATGTGTAGGTATACATATGCTCTGATTCCCAAGAAAGTCTCATCTGCAATATGTCTGTAATATATTGCAGGTGTATCTAATGTATATGTACCTTTCACTGAGGCTGTTCAAATACATACCTGAGAGTATCTGAGGCCTGGCAGAGGCAGAAACACACAGGCATATCAGCATTACTGCTGTTACACACTCTGCAAATAGCTTTGGAAGGAGTTCCACAAGCATGCCCTTATGTAGGAGTACAACACAGAAATATCACAGGATGTAGCCATGTACTGCTAGCAACCAACTGTGACAATACCAATGTGCCAGTGCTGAAAAGACTGGTGTGGTGCACAGACAAAGTATAATAGGCTAACCTCTAGCTACCATCTGGATATGTCCACAGGTGGGAGCTACGCAGACAGACTACTTGCCTTGATAGACTAACAGGTACACAGCAATCCTGTATGTTCAGCAAGATAAACCTCACATGATAATAAAAAATGCTCTTTGCAGTTCTGCACCCCTACCCAAAGGTACAACACATCTGTGTATTCAGGCAAAAAACAGGGTGTAGGTAGGCATACTCAGTACTGAAATATGTCCAGTTGTGTTGAGCAGCCTGTGCTAATGTCAACACAAACAAACCACAAACTGTTCAGAGGTGAGTAACGTAATAATTACAGTATAGCAGTTCACAAACACTGCATGTACCACAGGAATACAGTGCACTAACCACATTTGTATGGCAGTTAAATGTGTAGTTCAGAAAGAAAGTACATACTCTCATGTATCCTGTGTTAGCATTTGGAGGGGTACATGTCTACACTGAGAAGTGTGTACTGGAAGCAGCAACATTCAGGTTTGAGTACAACATGCATATCACTGGCTACAACCCTAGCTTCAGATAAAAGACATATACCAACCTTTTGACTGACACAACGGTGTCCAGAGCAAACAAGCATGGGCCCCACCTTGGAAATCTGAAAGGGCTATGCCTACCTAACCTAACATTTTATAGCAGTGGGCTGCAATCACAGTGAGTAATGCAATCAGCACAAAGCAGGCTGCATGCAATTACTGAATGGTGGGCAGCAATTGGTGCAGAGGCTGTCACATGCACAAGCGCAGATACCTAGAAAAGCAGGCTGTACCTGCTGTCCACACATGCAATAATATCATTGCAGGTACAGGGAGATAGAGAACGAGAGCAAGAGAGAGACACAGACAGAGACACAGACAACAGAGACAGAAACAGAAACAGAGGGAGAAAACCCAAAACAAACAACCAACCAAAAAAAAAAAAACCTACAAAACTGTAACAGATGGAGCAGGGAAATACAAAGGTAAGGTATGTAACTCATATGTATGTATTGGCATGTAGTAGATGTTCCTGAAGAGTACTCTACACACTGCAAATCACCCATGTATGGCAGCAGTACGTATCTATCTGTATCTGCATATGAGCATAGGGCAAGGGACATACTGCCACTGTTAGTGAAGGGTGGACAGATATCTGTCGTTGAAGGATGTTATATGCATATATCTATGTAGGTTGTAGTGTGTGGCATAGAAAACAGCATGCAGTGCTTATATATGTCATGTGCTGGTTTAACGCTGTGGGACTGATTTGTCAGATCTGCTGTGTTACAGCCAGTGATGCCTGCTAAAGCTACATGGGCCGAGAACACCCACATGCATTCTGCACAACACTGTGCAATATAATCACATAACTGTACATCCCACAACTGTCACATAATGTACATGTGCCTATATGTACATGTGTATGTCCATGTGTATGTATGTATATATATATATATATATATATATATATATATATATATATATATATATATATATATATATATATATATATATGCATATATATATATATAGATATATATATATATATATATATATATATATATATATATATATGTATACAAATATATATATCTATATATATATATATATATAGAGAGAGAGAGAGAGAGACATGGGGCCATATGTACTGCAACAGGTGTGTGGTGACCAAGGCATGGATTGTAGACAAGTGTTGATACTGCAGTGCCATTCCTCCTTTCCAAAACACTGTACCCATTAACTAACACATAGGTAGAGATCTACCCAACACCGAAGGTGTGAAAAGGGAACATGGGATACAGGTGGACAGTAGCCACCTCTTTGATAAAGACAGTGCCACACTAGACCTGTAATCTGTCTGTGTGGTATGTGTCATGACAACAGGTGTGTCATCTAGGGAAATATAGGTCAGTGTTCCCCTCTACTCATCACAATGCCCTGTGTGGTACGTACCTCACATGACAACTACAGCAGGTGGAAAGGCCACAGACATACCTCACAAAGGGTAATACTGGCCGCAAACAGATGCCCTATGCAGACTGACTCACAAAACCACATCTAGACTGTATTGCATACCGGCCACACAGAGGTGGCCTCTGCCGGACATACAGAGGTATGTCACACCCATAGCTTGGTGACAACCACCATGGCAACATATCACAATCCCTCCGGGATACACACTCTAGGGCCCTAAACCTTGTCAGCTCACTAAACAGCACATGCTGGAGGGATAGGTTCCTATCTCAGAGATATGCCATACACTGGAATAGACCATCTAGCAATAGCAAACAAGGCTCCTCATTAGCAGTTGTCATAAATACCCCTGATGATTGTTTGGGAGATTGGTAATACATCCCAGGAACCCCCTCTGTGGTTCTGGTTGGCAGGGGCAAGTGAAATTGAAGTACATGTGTGTCAAAGGCCAGGGCAGCATATGGCTAGGCTGCCGTAGGCCCTAGGGCCAATAGCATATAACCTACCTATGACACTATGCACTCACACATGTACTTAATGCAATACCTGCTATGTGAGGTTGAATAAGTGTAATGCTGAATGTGTGCAAGGTCTGTAAAGGTGTGATAGGTTAGTGTGAAGTTGTATCTGACATGGTAGTGTCTATCCTAGCTGTGACGCCAGGAAAAGATGTGTATTGTACTGTTAGACAGACAAAGTAGTATGGCATACAATGTGACATAGTTCCTAATTGATGACCATGGTGTCTCATTGTAGGCTAAAGCAATACATCTATGCTTAGTGAGTGGTACTGCTGGTGAATCCAACTACCATAGGAACTGTAGTACTACCTGAAGCTGTAGGCCTAAACAGCACAGTATGGTGTGTGTTCACATTGCTTGGAAACACTGTCTTGTGTGTTTCCTGTAGTCTGCACAGAGGACAAAACTCAGGCATAAGGGTTTGTAAGTAGTGGCACACAGTACTGTATGGTACACAGGTAATGCTCATCTTTGTTGGCATACAGTGGTGCGTTGTATGTTTGTCTGATGTGCGTGGAATTATGCCTGTACCATGGCTGCAATCATATGTGTGTTACAGGATATATGTGTGTATCCAGCAACATATATACTCTGTTACAGCAGTATGCCACCTATAGTAATAACTGTACACATATGTTAGGCAGGGCTATGGCATCAATGACTAGGGTGGTTGACTGGTACTACTGTAACTGTACTTTACATTCATTGCAATGGATGACATCTATGTTCGTGCATTGGCGTGATATATACCCCTGTGTCGAGGTTGTGCATTGTGTCACAAACAGTGTGCCGGGTACTGTTGTATAGTGCTGTGATATATAGAGTGTGCCAGGCACTGTCAGTCAGTTGTGGCCTGAATACCAATAAGTGGTAGTGAACATGTGTAACCCCTGACAGACAAATGGATGGTATATATGTCAGTAAAGTGATATCTTTGGTTAAAGGTTTAAAGTGTGCCACAGGACTCGCTCACACATATTGTTCATATCTTTTTCAGCCAGATGGCCCACCAATGCAACCCATCATATACAGCAGAGGAGGAAGATGAAATTGTCCAAAGTCTGGTGCAGCAGTACACAATGCTGTTTTCCCGAAGCAGCCAGCACCAGCAGGAGCGGACTGCACTGTGGCAGGATCTTGTTCATCAGGTAAATGACATAGGTATGCATAACCGGACATATGAGCAGGTACGCCATCACTGCAGTGATTTAATTAGACGTGTCCGGCGGCGTGCGTCTGATATCCAAAGACAACAGTTTGCCACAGGTGGTGGGGTGGCCATTCATCCCCCCCTCACCTGAGTGGAGGAGCTGCTCCTAAGCGTGGTGGCTGCTGGAAAACAGCAGCAACAACCTGTGACATGTGCTGTCATGGAGGCCGGAGCTACCCAGCATATTCACATGGAGCGAGCAGGTAACATGCCCTGTCTGTAGAATACAGTTAACTGTATTGTTAGATTATGTCTACATGAGATGTGTACTGTATGTTTAGCAGTTATGCTGCCTAGTGTTATGCAATACTGATATTTGGAATATTATCTCTACACCTGTGACTGTTGACTGTTGTTCCACTGTAGTTTAGCATACCCACTGTAGCAATGCCACAGTTGTGGCCACTGATGAACTCTCTCATATTCTCGTAGGTCCCTCTGGTGTGACAACAGGGCAGATGATCCAGGCTGGTGAGTGTGGTATAACTGCAATGTTGGTAATGAAATGTGCATGTCATATGTGAGATGTAGGCCATGTACACGTAACACACCTATGCATAATGCATGCATTGCATGTTTGCTGTAAGACGTTGCTCAGCTCAGTAATGTCAGTAGCTGCCTCATTGACATGCAATACACAGAGCATCAGACACAGTTGTGGCAACACCGTACTGCACACTGGATAGGCATAGTTGCCACAGCTCTACACAACATAACACATTTATCATACGCATTACACAAAAACATGCTACATATGGCGTTGCCACACACCCGCTGTAAGGTCACACTTCAGTATTCCACATTTTATCCACACACACATGATGTACCTCAGGGGTAGAGGCCTATCATGGGGCTGTGCACACTCTTCAACACATAACACAGTCATGTTAGGCAATGCTCCCTATTGGGCACATCACACACCCATGTACAAAGTGGCTGTGTAATTGTAAACGTAGCCACAGCACTGCAGTTCAGGTACAACATGCTAGGCTGTGGTCTGTCACATATTATTAGCCATGAGTGACCACAAGATGCATGATGATGATGGCACATGGCACTACACCCCATCCAGTTACAGTGACCCCAGTACTACACATAGCAGTCATTGCTTTGCACCTCAATGTTGTGTGTGTGCAAACATATGCACCTATACACAATATGCATAGCATGTTGTGTGCGTGCTTACATATGCCAGTATACATGATATGCACAGCAGTCGCCATCTGTACACAGTGTCACATATATGTCCTGGAATGCTATTGGGTGTATAGGTCACATGACACACATTGGGTATGTGTGGTGTTTAATGTTGCAGTCGTGTAGCATGCCATGTCATGGCTGGCACCGACATATCTGCAATATGTCCCACACTCACCATAACCACTGTACAAGTGCCATGTTGAGCATTGGGATTCCTTCACATCTACATGCATCACTCATCCCGTGTGTGTACATAGCATGCATGTGCTACACCTGTGCCCACTATTATCTGCTATGGACATAGACACTGTAATCACACATGGCAATCTATGTGTCACACAGATAACACATGCAGACATGGTATGTATACCTGTGAGTGATGGTGCACAGGACATTGCAGACCTGATAATACATGCACAGCAATGTTGTGTCCATGTACACTTTGTGTTCCAGGGTGTAGCCAATCACTGAACAACTACACACATGCATCAAAGCCATGTATAATGTTATTAAATAGGGCCATCTACACTTGCACTGCATGGTCTTGAATAACTACATATTCTGCATGCTGACACATGTGAGGTGACTCTTTGCCTTGTGATACTGGCACCCACCTTCACCCATTATTGAGTATGTGTTGGATTGCTGGTGTGTGTCTGTATGTGCTGTAGTGAAGAGTGTATTTGTGTGCATGTGTGCATGTGTGCATGTGTTCATGTGTGCATGTGTGCATGTGTTCATGTGTGCATGTGTGCATGTGTGCATGTGTTCGTGTGCTCATGTGTTCATGTGTGCATGTCTGCATGTGTGCTAACATCGTGTACAGATTGTAAAGTGTGATTCTTGTCTTCCTCTCACAGGTGCTGAGTTTGGGGTGGCTGAAAGCAGCAGGAAACCTGAAGTCACTGCCACTAATAGTGGAGATGATGATACATGTATTTTGGCACAGGAAGGTTTGATAGGGTCTGTCGTTGGTCCACCAATCGACAGTACACAGCGTTCAAACCCATCTATGTGCACACTCATACTGCCAATAAATCCCTTATCACCAATGGCCTTAGCCGAGGGACAGCATACAGTTGGCATTGACCAGGAGAGTGTGGTACCCATGGCACTTGCATTCCCTCACAGCAGCCATAGCCAGATTCCTGGAATGGTACCACGTAGGTGGATGTCCAGGGGTTCTTGGAGGAGCACCACTGGTCACATTGCCCCTGGCAGACATGCCCCCAGAGGTATTACAACCTCCAGTATGTTCCGGGCTGTAATGCAGGCACAGGCACATATGGAATGGTACACCAGACAGGGACTAAGGGCGCAGAGGGCTCATTACACCACTATCAATGACAGCATCCGTGACCTTGCTGGTGCCATCTGGAATTACACCGAGGTCATTGATAGACATTGGGGGAGACAATAGATGCCCTCCACAATGTGTCTTCCATGAGCCAGGACCATGCGAGACGGGTGAGACATCGACGCGGCTGCATGCCAGCAACAGCAACAGCTGGGCATCGACACGGACAGCACACAGATCACAGCCGCTCCCGTAGTGGCAGTACTAGCCCCAGCAATGCTGGGGCTGGCCTGTCTATTGACCATCCTAGTAGACCACGTGCACGTGGCTCTGGCCAGTCCCAGCAGGGACATGGGTCCAGTCATCATACCTCTGCCTCTGATGATAGTACCCAGTCAGGGTTGGTACCCGATACTGCCCGTAGCACCCCTGCCAGACATAGGTACCGTGTCCATGCCCAGAGACAATGATCTGTACAGCCTAGCAGGTACAGTCTGTGGCTGTCCCCCAACCTCCCGTATATGGCAGCCACATCGTGGAGCTGTGTGTATGCAGACACACACACATTAACCAAACAACTAGGGCTCACACATACACACACACATTACATCAACATTGGCCCATGCTGTACTGTTGTCCCTCACACACACACACACACACACACACACACACACACACACACACACACACACACACATAGACATGTCGATTGGATGGGTCAATGTCGGGCTCTAGCAAACCAACAACACACCCTGTGCATATGATGACACCTGTGCCACCTCCTGTCATTTGTAACATTGATGCAGGAACAGGCTAACATTGTTCTGATGCACAGGGTGACATTATAGCAGTGTAGCAATATTAGCAAGTTGTCAACAGGAAAGTGTAATGATATCCTTATAGGTATATCGGAGCAGGCATTATGCATCACAGCTCTGATTGTCAATGTAGCATTGTTTACACCAGTGTTAGGTCTAAGTATGTATTGTCCACCCATGTGCCACTTGGCTGAATTGTACAGTGTTGCCAGCATGTTTTAGTGAGTGAACAGTACGTGTGTGGTGTGTGCATTACAGATTAGCAGGTGTACATCTGTGAACATGGTGGGTGCGCACTGTCTGCATGTACATGCATAGTGGACACATGGGACATGTGACATACCCTGTTGTACACATTGTTAACATCTCATAGTATCTTTCGATGGCCAGTATGCATTCTACTACAGATATGTATTAACATGGGTACACATGTGTGTATGACATGGGTTGACAGTATGCTGTGGGTGATACTGTTGATACCTGTCAATGATTTGCAGTCTGGTAGCATACACAACCTCAACAGCATGACTATAACCAATCATTAGATGATGTCCTGACAAATGACACACAGTTGTAGGGAACTCAGTAATAGTTGGATCCTTTCGGTACTATACTATAACAGTGACCAATGGCATTGACCGCCACCCGTTCCTGGGACCACACCTGTTTGGCATATAGCCCTCTTAGGTACATGCAAACACACTAGGGATATGTCCATCCACATCTGGAAATGCATGCATTGGCCTACAATGCATTCCCTGGTTGGGACGCATATCCTACACAAGGGTATCATACGGACAGATACCTGTTGTCCAATACATGCTGTATAGCAGTAAGCTGACTATGGCATAGTCATCCACGTTTACTATGCATACTATCCAGACAGTACCAGATAGGTGGTAGCCCTCAACATGTATGTTGGGTAACAATGTGTACATACAGCCATGTGTTATGTCATCTGTCTCTTGGTATCCACATATCCATAGGTATTGTGGAGTCCCGTGGTGCATCACATAAGACATTAGGGGCCTGAATGCATATCCACAGGGCTGTTGTACACCTATAATGACTGTCCATTATTGCCAGTCATTGTTGTGTATGAACATGTCTGACATATACCCCAGGCATGTACCCTCACTCACAGTACTCTATAGTAACTGTCATGGGTGTGTGTGGCACAGATGACCTTGGACACAGATCACTACAGTGGCCAGGCTTGTCACATACATACATATGTGACCTACGATCTGAGAAGCAGTGGCACAATCTGTCAAAGGAAACAAATGTTTTCATGTAGTATGCAGGCTTCACACCTATGTACTGATTGAGGTCATATGTACAGATATTTATTTGCCACGCAGATACCTGATGTGTGCAATGCACATACTGTTTTAATCATGATATGTCATACCATAGTAAAAGCAAAACCCACACTGCATTGACCAATTGTTTCTCACACACACACACACACACTCAGCAATTGTAGGATTTAAACCCCTACCTAACTATGTTATGATACTAAAAACACATGCATTAACATGTCGCGCTATATGCTTTGCTGGGTAGCTTCTCTTCCCCTGCTATATTTGTAGGATGCTGACATCATCAGACTTTCCAAAGAGGAATGTACCTCTTTGAATTTGTTTTCCCAGTCTCCAAAAAGGGCACTCCTTTCAAAAGAAATCACTCCCCCCACGCAAACACTGTCAGCATTTGCAGGATTCAAACCCATACCTAATGATGTTATAAGACTAGTGACATACGCATTAACACGGTGCACTATATGCTTTACTGGGGGGGGGCGGCATTTATTCTCCTGCTACATTTGTAGGATGCTGACATCATCAGACTTTCCAAAGAGGAATGTACCTCTTTTAATTTGTTTTCCCAGTCTCCAAAAAGGGCACTCCTTTCAAAGGAAATCACACTCACCCACACAAACACTGTCAGCGTTTGCAGGATTCAAACCCCTACCTAACTGTGTTATAAGACTAGAGACATATGCATTAACACGGCACGCTATATGCTTTACTGGATGGTTTATCTTCTCCTGCTATATTTGTAGGATGCTGACATCATCAGACTTTCCAAAGAGGAATGTACCTCTTTTAATGTGTTTTCCCAGTCTCCAAAAAGGTCACTCCTCCTACAGGAAATCACACACATACACACCCCCCACACACAAAGTCAGCATTTGCAGGATTCAAGCCCCTACCTAACTATGTTATGATACCAGAGACATGCACATTAACACAGCGCGCTATATGCTTTACTGGGTGGTTTTTATTCTCCTACTATATTTGTAGGATGCTGACATCATCAGACTGGACATGGTAATGTGTGCACACTTTGTTTTATGCAATCCCAGGAATGAGCCATGTGGGTCGGCAGGTGTCAGCAGCTTGAACAGGACCCCATAATTCTTACCTTGTGTGATCTATCTGTGGACACATTGACATTCCTTCATATGTCAACACATATTTATGCACAGATTGTTGGTTTTGTGGATACAACATGTGTCAGGGGTGTTGATAAAGGGCTATTCAAAGTCTATGTGGGACATGCGTAGCTCTGTTCAGTGATGTATGTCCTGGGTGTCTACCTTGCAAACAGTCTACCATGTTTGGGAACCATGATCTTCACATGAACATACCACAGTTGGTAGGGTTGTGTGTTTGTCAGCTTCCAATCGCTCTGTGTATGACTTCAACCATGACGGACTCCATGGCCTTGCAGATCAGACTTCATAGGCTTACTGGACTATACTTCCCATGGTGTGTTGTGCACCTACACTTGTGGGGAGTGCCATACGTTGCTGTAACACATTTAATGGTTCCAGATCTTGTGGAGAGGGTGTGGCTCAACAGACTGTTCAGGTGCAGGGACTGTTTGTTCTGTAGTTCATGCATGACACATATTGGGAAGCAATGTAATCCAATTGCTGCCATGCTTTTGGCTTTGGGGGGAGCTGTTCAGCCATTCTACATGTGATATCTCCTGGTATGA
The DNA here is from genome assembly GCF_019279795.1 of Protopterus annectens. Classification (NCBI taxonomy): domain Eukaryota; kingdom Metazoa; phylum Chordata; order Ceratodontiformes; family Protopteridae; genus Protopterus; species Protopterus annectens. Next base: position 1,156,977,094 of record NC_056732.1, on the reverse strand, counting down.
TGACTGGGACTATGGTCAGTGGGAGGTGGGTATGTCTATATGGGCCTGTCTGACAGGATGTTGGCATTGTCAGTCAGGTACAGCTGGCCCTGACTCAGGACATATATGAGTGTGCATTGCTATTTATGACATAGCTGAAGGAGGTGTCATGATTCAGTCTGGAATCCTTCTCAGCTACTCTTTACAAAACACCAACAAACCTGAGCACTAATCCCTGTTATACTCTTTTACACACTTAACACCCTACTGATCCTTTGCGATCAGGCTACGGAGTATGTCATCATAATATCCTGGTATGTCCTGGGGTCGTTTTCGTATGTACTCTCCAGTCCAGCTAGTGAATATTGTGGTTTTGACACAATGTCACATCTGCCTCATGTACACAGACAACCCTCTCCTCCTCCCAACAAACTCAGATATATGTAAAAGATGCAACAATATTGATATACAGGAGGCTGAGCTCTCTTGACCCATGACTGGCATTGTCTATCAGGCGGTGAAGGTAACCACACACACCACATATCAGTCTCACATAAACCTATAGCGACAGCAATCAAACCACATTATCACACATAAACATACTCGGAGGTTCTACATAAACTCTGCCTAAGCAGTAGAGACATCCAAAGCAGACACATAAACAACTGTTACCCCACTACAATATCCACATATCACATAGTTCACAATGTCAGTGTGCCACACAGTCACTGCCCTTCGGGCTAAACAACACACCTAATACACTTGTAATAGGTGACACTTATTGTCAAACACACTGACGTCCCACTCACCAGGCCAAACAAGGGAATAGTCACTTTGAGCTGTCTCCTGGGTAGCAGGATCCACAACATAACACATGCACTCAGGTCACTCCAAAGCAAGTGCAGGACTGGCTCCATCATTGTCCATGCTGGTGCGTACACCCTCAGATGTCCCTCCCTGGACCACATGACATGATACATAGAGGAACTCTCTGATCATGTAGCGCAGTCCAGTATGACCCTGACCTTGTCTAGCATCTTACACTCACCAAGTATAATGTCACAGTATAACAACAAACTGATCATGTTTAACAGTTGGCTAACATATTGGTGTCATTCACAGGGGGTACAGTGTCTGTCAGCCTGGGGTGACATGCTCAACATGCCACGTAGCTTCCCTATGGACAGCTTGCACCTGTCACCCTTGGACATTCGAATACTGGCTAAGGCACTTGCTACCACCATACTGCCTTTTTTAAGTGGGGCTCAAAAGACAAACCCACCTCCATAGATATTACAGAGTACATGACACTGAAGGTAATGCTGCTCAACACCAGATGTGTTGCCCTCAAATTGCGACCACTCAGGAATCTCCTCAGTATGGACAACAGCGATATCTGTGCACTAACAGACACCTGGTTCAGGCTCCCAAATGCACAGCAGCACTACCAGGTTATATTTCATACCATGATTTCTGGCCACAAAACTCGGAATGGCCAACACAAATAGGGGGAGTATCCACATACATCACAGATACACATACCTCCGGGTTGGTAGCATTGCACAAAGCATCACAGACAATACATATGCACCTAACATTGTGCATATCTGCCTTTTGGTTTGTTGCCTGCTACAGACCACCCTCCCAAACTCATGAACCATACTCGGCTTTCCTGGGAACACTGGACAATATGAAGGTCTCCCCAAACACAATTATATTGGGTGACTTCAAATACCCACACATTGACTGGGGGATAGTACTCAGGCCCCATCACCCTCGCCCAACAGTTGCTACTATTTGTACACTCATATGCTATGGCACAACCGGTCACCACACCCACAGGAGGGGACAACATATTGGACATGATCATCACCAACATGGGGACTCTATGTTCCACACCTGAGATATACCCCACATTGGTAAGGTCAGATTTATTTCACTGGACATCCATATCCCATCCACACACCCATCCTGGGTAATCTTGGTGAACTTCTCAAAAGCAAATGTCACACTTCTCCAAACCAAGGTGGTATCCATCAGAGACCCTGGGACAGTGGTAAGTATGGCTCTGACTGCTGAATCCTTTAAATACACATTCTATGGACACCTAGTGGACTGCATGGATCGTGCTATCCCAAATGACAACTGGACTCACTCCTCCAATGGCAGGGGACCTGTCTGGTAGACCCCGGCCATTAATAAGCTATACAAAGAAAGGAGGATGCTACTACATGATAGAGCACAATCCCAGACAGGGAAGGCATCTGTGATCTCTACTAGCAGACAGCTACAATCACTGATGTATTTATGTCAGGCCCGCTTCTAACGGACAATTGCACCAGACACGTAGGACACTCACAAGGCCTTCTTCAGTTAATTCAGGTACCTGGGTGGACACTCACTGATATGCTGTGAGTTACTGCATACTGACTAAACATACCCTGAACCCACAGACATTGCCAGCATCCTGGCAAACAGGTTCAGTGCAGATGTCTCCCCCCATCCCCCCTAAGGAGCTACTGTCCATCCCAACAGAGTGTAACCTCCTTGACATCACAAATAAACAGGTGAGTGCTGCCTTCCCCACAACGGACAACACAGCATCAATGGGACCAGACGGTGTCCCGGCCTGCGTCTTACACGGGCTTCATGACAGATGTAACCCTCACATTACATCACTGTTCAATATCAGAGTTACTGCAGGATATGTACCCATGGAATGGCGCACAGTGATAGTGGTCCTGCTCCACAGAGTTGCTGCCACAACGGACCACAGAGAATATCGGCCTATAAGGCTAACTAGCCTGTTCTGCAAAGCTATGGAGCGTATCGTAATGGGACTCATGCACATAGACATCGGGAACCTACAGACACTGGGTCCTACACATTTCTGCATTGTTGTGGGCAGATCTTGCCTCCTGGACCTGTTTGTATTCTTTAAACAGTTACCAGGTCCATCAGTGTAGGGACGGTTGTCCACACAGCCTGCCTGGAAATTGCACAACCCTTCGACACAATACCCCACTCAGCCATTATGCATAGGCTCACCGGCGTCGATATCGACACATATCTCACACGATGGATTGCTACCTGGATCAGGGATAGCACCCACATGCTCAGTATTGCAGGTGCCATGTCTGACTATACACCAGTTACACATGGCATCACACAAGGCTCAGTCCTGGGACCTCTCTTGTTCAGTATATATTTGTGTGACATACGGCTAACACAGGAAGAATATGGCTGACCATGTTCGCAGATGACTGCAAACCAGGTGCCATAATCAACTCTCCAGCTGGCACATGCATACTCAAATGTGGTCTCACAGAGATAGGATGACTGGTGCCTGAGCCATGGCCTACAGCTAAATGCCATTAGTTGCTTAGTCATCCTCTTTGTGAATAACAACATGCCCACACATTACCACATAGGTAGTAATCCATTACATACGGTAGTAGTTGTTAGGAGTTTGGGGACACGACTTGTTTGTACTCTCGCCATTGACAATCACGTTGCCAAAGTGGTTAGACAGAACTTCTATATAGCCCACCTTATCCCATATGGTTTCACATGTTGATCAAATGAGGTCATTGTGCCCCTATACTCATCACAACCATGCTTGATTACAGTGCCACATTTGGGATGTACCTTACCCGACACCTGCAGCAACTGTAATGGCCACAAATGTTCCTCAACAAGCAGATGTAGGGACTCACATGGATGTCATGCGCAGTTCAGATACAGTAACTCCAGCTCTACTCAGTCGCTTACCACCTACATGGATGTGTTGTGTGCCTGTAGTTTAAGGAAATATCTGACCCAGATTTAATGGACATGCTCCACCTCAGGATATCTGACTCCTTTGGAGGGATATACCTCAGCACAGATGTTAATAGGACATGCTGGTGGGACAGATTCTTATTCCAGAGGCTCCACTCACTCCAGATTGTAATCCCAGTTTTGCATGGGCGGAGCCACCCACTGACCACCTACAGGAGACATCTTGACAAGTGGATGGGTGATCGTATGTTTACCCATGGGATATCTTCTGGGTCCCTGCTAGACAGAGGCACAATACACTAAACGTAAATGGGCTATCTTGTGTGACCTACTATTCACAGGCACAGTGTTCTACTTTGACAGGGTTGCGAAAGCCAAACACACTCTTGCTAGGCTTGTACATGCCCTAGGGTGGATAGGCTAGTATCAACCTCTGAACCTATGCTAATGCTCAGGATGCACAATGTTTATTGCTGATTCTGTTTGCAGGTTTTATCGTCTTTGCTTTCCCACTTTCTATGAACAACTTAGGTATCTGCAGAACATATTTGATTATGACAGGGTTCCACTGTATTATATATGTGTGTGTTGACCTATAACTGTGTGCACAGGGCAGATTGCTGGATAGTGAGAGGTTCCTGGGTTAACACATGCAACTGCCTGATATGTGTGACCCACTGCTGTACTCTGACATGGCCTAAGTGTGTGAGCATGCCCAGTTCAGACTGTCAGTGTTCTGTTGCCTGACATTTGTCTCATTTATTCAAGTGTGTGAGCATGCCCAGTGTGACCTTTCAGTATGTTGCTGTCTGAGGTCCACTACATCTGTTGATGTATGTGTACATGTCCACTATTAACATTTCCTCTGTGTGTGTTGAAAGTCAAGCTCTAGTCTTACTGCGGGACTCACCTTTGTGTCATAACTCGACAGGGATTATGCTGTGCCTGCAGGGTTTCCATGGAATACTTAGCATAGACTTATCAACATTTCTTCATACAGACTGACCACCACAGTACTTTCATGGCTTAGTGGTTCAGTACTATAACTATAGTGCACAGTATCCTGGGTTCGAGGCCCATCACTGCTCTATATTTTCATACTGAGCAGACCAGACTGCTTAAGGGCCAGTAGAGCAAATATGAGTATGTTGCTTTTTGTTCAGCTATGCCCTACTTAGGCTCATAGGTTCATAGTTTCATACTAGGCTATCTGCCCTAAGGCATTTACAAGCCTAGCCAGAGTGTGTTTGGCTTTCGCCACCCTCTGAACTGATTTTACTGTGCCCTTTTTAAGGTTTGTTTACTGTGCCTCTGTCTAGTAGTGACACCGAAGTAATCCCCGTGGTAAACCTATGATCTTCCATCCACTCGTCAAGATTCCTCTTGAAGAGAGTCAGTGAGGGGCTCTGCCTAACATGGACTGGGATTCTATTCCACAGCGAAGGGAGCCTCTGGGTTAGGAATCTGTCCCTCCAGCATGTCCAATTTATTTCTGTGCTCAGGTTCAAGTCCCTTGAGCGCGTAGCTCTACAGGATTTAGATTTTCTGAGGTGGAGCATGCTCATTAATTCCGGGTTGGACATGGCTTTATACGTCAGGCATAGATCACCTCTAAGTAGGCGGTATGCCACTGAGTAGAGCTGTAGTTTCTTTAACCGAGCAGCATATGGCATCTGTTTGAGTCCCATGATCCTCTTTGTGAGGTACTTTTGGGGTCTTTCTAGTTGCTGCAGGTGTCGGGTAAGGTACAACCCAAATGGGGCATTGTATTCAATTATGGGCTTGATGAGGGATGACTAAAGGGACACAATGACCTCCCTCGATGTAGATGTGAATCCTTTCATGATAAGGTGTGCTATATAGAAGGTCTTTCTAACCACTATGGCAATGTGGCTGTCAAATGGGAAATTACTGTCAACATGGGTCCCCAGGTCCCTAATTACTTCTTCCATACTTAATGGATTCCCGCCTATGTGGTAATTTGTGGGCACTTTGTTTTTGCCAAAGGGTATGACTATACACTTTTTAGCATTTAGCTTTAGGCCATGGCTCTGGCACCTGTTATCCATCTCTATGAGACCCTTTTGGAGGATGCTTGTGTCAGCTGGAGAGTCAATTATGGTGCCCAGTTTGCAGTCATCTGCAAACCTGGTCAGCCACAGTCCTCCTGTGTTAGCCTGTACCTCCAAAAAATATATGCCGAACACAAGAGGTCCCAGGACTGAGCCTTGTGGGATGCCACTTGTAACTGGTTTAGAGTCTGACATGTTGGCAATGTCTGTGGGTTCAGTGTATTTATTTTCATTTTGGACCAACTCTGAGCATATCTGGGAGTTGCCACCCAGGTTCCTAACATAACTAAAGAAGGCCGTGTGATTATCTTTAGTGTCCTGTTCAATTTTTCTCACGAAGCTGCCCTTGGATGATTTTATGAGGGTCGTATTATTTTGCTAGTACTGATCAGAGATGCATTCCCTTTTAGGGATTTTGCTCTATCATGTAGTTGCATCCTCCTTCTATTGTACAACTTATTTATGGCTGGATCCACCAGGCAGGATGCCTGCCTTTGGATGACTGGGTCTTGGTTTTGTTTGGGATAGCATGATCCATGCATTCCTGAAGGTGTCCATAGAATGCGTTTATAAAGGATTCTGCAGTTTGAGACGTACATTCCACTGGCCCGGGGGCCTTGAAGGATTCCACCTCAGTTTTGAGAAGTGTGACATTAGCTTTTGAGAAGTTTTTCACTGTGGTTTTCTGGGCTGTGGGTGGGATCGGGATGTGGATATCCAGTGGAATTGATTTATGGTCCGATCTTACCAATGAGCGGAATACCACTGGTATGGAGCATAGAGTCCCCATGTTGGTGATGACCAGGTCCAGTATGTTATCCCCTCTTGTGGGGGTGGTGACTAGTTGTTCCATAGCATTTGAGTTTATAAATTCTAGGAACCTTTGGGCTAGGGTGTTGGTCCTTGAGTACTGCTCCCAGTCAATGTTTGGGTAGTTGAAGTCACCCAGTATAATGGTGTTTGGAGAGACCTTCATATACTTAGACCCAGCTTGTCCAACATTGCTCAGTATTAACCAAAATTGCTGGACGTTGCCCAATATTACTCAACATTGACCACAGTTGTGCTAGTTGGTGTGTGCGATTTTCTTTACATATACTACATGGTGGTAAATGCTGTTTAGCACTGCTTTATATTGCTTAACACATGACAATCATGCCTCAGGTGGTGCTGCAGGGCTGGCTATGTTGGATGCACATACTACACTCCCTATACATGTTTGGAAAAAGGTGGTGTCAACTTAGGCATCCCTTTTACTATATGTGCGTGTCAGAGAGAGGTATCATTTCCAGGGTTCCTACTGAGCCAGTGTATGTGCTATACATTGCCTCTTTGCCAAGGCCAAAGCATACTGGGCACACCTCCTTCTGCCTACTGGGGCAGGCTCAGGTTGTTCCTCCTCTGAGTCACGCTCTGCCTGTGATGGCCTTGGCAATGGTGGGGGGCTGTTTGGCCCAGGCCTATGCTGGTCCTTCTGCAGCTGTTTTCACAGGATCATATTATGTAGCATAGCACATACCATGACAATTTGGGTACATGTAGTTGGTGAGTACTACAAGGCTCCACCAGATGTGTCCAGGCACTGGAACCATGACTTGAGCAGCCCAAACACATGCTCGATTACATTTCATGTTTGTGCGTGTGCCTCATTATGGCATTCCTGTTCAGGTGTGTGTGCGTTTCTGATGGGTGTCATCAACCACGGCTCCAGTGCATAGCCAGCATCCCTCACTAGGTGACCATGTGGGATGTCCCCATTGGCAAATGTCTGGTACAGCTGCGTCAGATGCCAGATATGGGAATCATGGTAGCTTCCAGGGCAGCCAGCACACACATTCAACATTATGCACTGGGCATCACACACAACCTGGCAGTTGATGGATGGGAAGCCCTTGCGGTTAAAGTAGACCCTACCCCGCTCACCGGATGGTGCTTTTATACCTATGTACGTGCAGTCTATTGCACCCACTACTTCAGGGTATTCTGCTATTTGCTGGAAGAGATGCATATTGCTGGCCAATTCCTCATGGAAATTGGGGAAATATACATGATCACCGACATGTGCTGACATGGCATCCAGGAACTGGTGCAGTACCCTGGATGCTGATGCCTGTGATATCCCCATCATATCACCAGTTGGTTTCTGGAAGGTACCTGTTGCTAATATTCTTAAGCCAGCACATACCTTGGTTTCCACTGGAATAGGTTCCCCTCTGTTGGTTCTGTGTGTGAGGCATGGCCTGCACAGCTCAACAATTTGCTGCAAGAGGTCTCTGTCCACTCTATAGTGCTCCACTATCTCCAGCTCATGTAGCCACTGGTAGGTTACCCTGGGCCTGTACACTCTTCTCCGTCTTTTCACTGTGGGTTGTCCAGCAGCATTTGCATTATCACCACCCTCAGCATGTTGCATATGTCGCCTTATAACAGCAATGGCAGGCCCTAACATTTCTTTGTCTCAGTAAAGCTTTTTCAGTTTTCACTTCAATTAGCTTACTGCAGTGTTGCATTGTCTCTTGAGAGAAACATAATGGACTATTGTTTGCAGAGTTTTAAGTGCTGGGCTAGGCTGGGCTAGTGTACTGCCTGTGTAATTGCCTGATTCTGATTGTTTTCACCTACTAGCTCTGCTAGTACTCCCTGGTAACTTCCTACTATTTGGTGTGCTTCCTTTTTCCTTTCTGTTTCCTCAGGGGGGAGCACCGCGCACATAAGTGCAAACACGCGCACAGCAGCTAACACGCACGCACACATGCTTACATGGACTAAAACTTGCTTATTCTTGTTAAAACATGCGCACACCGGCACAAACGAACTTACAACTATTTACACTGCCTCACATATGCTTACTCTGGCTTACACGTGCGCACACATGCTAACACACATGCACACTGTCTTACTCAGGTTTACTGGCACGCACACGCATGCATGCATGCTCAGCAAGAAACTTTGGTGTTATCCACCGCATACACCTTCAATTTCTTTACTTTACCTAGCCTACCTTTTGACACACCTCTTTCAATGATATGTAAATGTCACCTGACACATACTACTCAGCTCCAGTGAGCTTCACTTCTTTCATACATGCCCCCCCTCATGATGTCACCTATCTTCTACTCTGTTACTCCCCTTATCCTACTCCTACACTCCACTGACTGTGCTCATTTGCTATGTAAACTTGCGATTCACTATCATAACCCTCATTTGCATAGGATTGCCTACAAATGCTTGGTTACATCTCTTAGACTGAGCTTCCCCCCTTAGCAACCTCTACTCGGTGGCCATGTTGTCTTCAGCCTTCCATTCACTTGCATTGTAAATTTATATCAGCAATAAAATCCACATTTGTGGATCTTAATTATTGATTTTCTGTTTTTTAGGGTGCAGCACATTTGCGCTGCGCTACGCTTAAACCCCGGAGATTGGGATGGGAAAAAAAAAGTTATTTTATTTTTATTTTGCATCACTTCACATTGCCAATGGCCGCATTTTTGGCCATTGGCATGCTTCCTCCTGTAAATGCATCCTTTTTTGGAGCTGTTACGGCTCCGTTTTGCTATTTGCAGAACTGTACTCAGTTGTCAACTTAGTACATTTCTGCAAATAACACTACTCCTACTCGGACAGGTTCGGGTTTCCTGGATCCAAATTTACCTCATTTGCATAGCTTTTGCCAGCAATTGAGGTAATTTTCATATCCAAGCCCTGTCCGTGTAAGACTAGTTTTGTGAGCTCTGTTACAAGCCCCTACCGGCTGTTCCTGGATAGCTTGGCGGACATGTTGGCTGCCTGAAATCTTACTCTACTCTTAGACTCTGTGCAAGCCTTCATGAATCCAGCCCAATAGATTTACATTTTGATTTCATGCTGGGCTGTCTGAGACAATTTCTTGATGTTCAACTTGCAGTCTGTTTCATTTGCTATATGTCCAAAGAGGGACACAGAAGCAATGAAAAACTTCCAGGAATCAGTGCATTTTACTAAATTCCAAGTAAAGCAACAGCAGGCTGAAAGACTGCTGTTTTTTTTCTTACTACAGCAGTACAAGGCATTTTTCTTTATTACAACTTGAAAATCTGTATTGAAAGTTTTTTTCTATATTTTGTTGTAACATAATAATAAGTCAAGAGAAATACATGGGGAAAATACAAAACGTTGTTATTCAGAGTAGTATCGGTAATGTAATGGGAAAATCAGTCCATTATAAGAATAAGTCAGGATGCACTGTCACATAAAAAATCAAATCCAGTTCCCCTGGACTGCAGGTCTAGTAACTAGTTATGAAAGAAATAAACAATAATGTAAGGGAAGAGCACTGATTGTAGTAAACAAAAGCACCATCATATCATGCATATAAGCCATGTTCTTTGGATGTGATCCTTGGTTTCCAGATTCTGTTGAATGTTGACATTGTTTATCATTGTGAATAAATTGAACAGCATGAAGCCTATAAGTTTATAATTAATATCTAAGTTATGTTACCTTGTTTTTTACAAGTACACTTGTGTGAAATGCATATTGTTTGGGCTATAACAGTCTTTCTAGCACTTATTGCAGATGAGTAAGGCTATGTGTTGTGGGGTGTTTCTGTTAGTACATGGTTTGATCCTTTCAGCCTTCATTTGGCTTCTATGTGACTCAGCCAATAAACTTCACCAAGCAGTACTCCTGGTGCCCCAGGCTTTTAACAAGTGCTTTGCACATCTGTCTTTTGAATGTCTGCACCCTTCACATTGGTGTGAATTAGTACAACACTATATGCTATTTGAGTACCAGCCCCAGCAAATTTCTTTTATTGCATTGAGTTGCAAGATGCATGTTCACTAAATGTGAGATTCAAAGGAAGAGAAAGTTACTGTTTCTCATGTTGTTTGTTTTTAATGTGAAAGTGTTTTGTTTTGTTTAGAAAATGGCCACCAGTGCTTTTCTGTAAAATTTAAAATAAACATTTTAAATGAAAGCCAAAGTGAAACCTCTATGATAATTATAAAAGTAAAGCACAAAATTGTATGCTCATAGACAACTTTGAAGAGTGTTTATGGGAATTGGGGAGAGATAGTAAAGAAATGGGATATTGGTATGGCTGGTGGGGTCCTGATTTACTGGCCTGCATAGGTCCTTATTTGTCAATGATTTAGCTGTGACTCTGGAGGTGTTTGCTGCAGCAATACAGCATTGCTAGCCATTCAAGTAGGTCAGACCTGTAAAGAGTGATGTCAGAGGAGATGGTTTTTCATGATGACAGAGAAGACAGGGAGGTCAAAAATATTATGTAGGCATTCTGCAAGCATATAAGCCCCCCCCCCCCCAAAAAAAAAAACAATAACAGTATGTTGTATGTAGCAATATTTCTGATTTTCTAAATGTGTTGTATTTTAGTATTCTAAACATGCTGCATTTTGATAATGTAGTTTGCAGTACTTCTTTACAACCTCCATCAACTGCAAAGGGGTTGACATTTGTTAGGTCATTTAGTCAGCATTATTTGAAATTATTAGAACCCTACAATATCAGATTGTAAAGCATTTTTTACATTTAGTTAAAAACTGTTACTCTGGCAGATAGCAAAGCAGACTAAAACTCTGACTTGTTAATAAGCTGCTTCCTTTTGGCAAGTGTGCAGGGTTTGAATATTTCCACCTTCATTCACCACTGTGTGACACTGAGCAAGTCGCTTAACCAGACAGTGTTTTGGGAAATTGGGAATTTAGGCTATGCTCCTTAAATGGACTGCATGCCTAGTAACTATGAACCTATGGTTACGTTTCCCAGCCATTCAGTATTGCATAGCTAATCTAGTTAAGGAAATGTTATGACAATACCACTACCACACCAATTTTTAATGCAATGTAGGCAGTTTTCTCTTCAAAGGCAGGTACTATATTTGTAGACCAAGCACTGAGAATCAAAGCTTACCAGCTGCTACCTCTGCATTAGTAACTGTCTTTAATGTGGAATTATTCAGATGAGTTTTATTTGTGCAGTGATTGTACATATTGATTCAGCATATGTTATCAAATGCTTAATATTTCTTATGCTCACATAAATACTTCTCTGTTTTAATTTGGTTACACATCACTGACTCTTAAATTACCATGCTAGTGATAATCATACAGTTTCATATAGTTCATCCAAAGCTATCAATAACGTGTATGTGCACACAGTAAACAAAGTGGCCATAACTCCTGGTGAGGGCTATCTGGGAATGAACCTTACACTTGTATCATCTGGTAATTTTTAATCAGTTTTTTATCTGGATTTGCAGGAGTTGTGTGCAGATGTGTGTGAATTAAGTTTGGATACTTTGTTAATGTGTATGTGTGTTTGTGTGAAACAAATTTGAAATATGTAACTTTGGTAATGATTATTATTTTTATAACAGACTTCTGAGAAGGATACAGTCCAGATACCTATAATTACAAAGTTTGAGGATGTCTGAGGGTCAAAATGACTGACACAGCTAAGCAGATAAAGTTAAAAAAATTCGTTAGTCTGTATTTGCAGGTCTAGTGTCCATTTATGTAAAGCAAATTAGAATACCTTACTGTGGTCATTTTTATCACAGTCAGGCATGTGATATGTACACAGCTGAAAAGGTGGCCAGAATTCTTGAATATGAACATTAGTGGGTTATAATGACAACAATGTGAGTTACCTTCTATGATGGAAATGCTTTGAAATGGGTACTTCTGTCATTACTGGTTCATATATTTCATGTCACTGTTTACTGTCATACTGCTTTTTGTAAGCGGAATCTACATCTATATGTATACACAGCAAATTTCTTTGACAACAGTGTTAGCAACATAGGCAGTCACAATAAGACTGAAACAAAGTAGTCTGAGCAAATAATGACTGAATTTGCACTAGCTACCCAAGATTATAAACTAAAGATTAATGGCTGAATTCCATGTGCCACATGAAATGTTGAGGTACAGCTGGAATAGTGCAAGCTAAATGGGTGACATCATCACTGTTTATTAGCTGGATGTTTATGTTAAACAGTGGTCAAAGTGAGTGCATAATAACACTATAAAGCTGCACATCATATATGTGTTTGAAGACTAGCATACATATTGTGAGGGTGAAAGAAACATTCACAGCTGGCCTCAAACATCCTGCACATGTAGTCGCACATTATACAAAGCACAGTATCAAAGTCATGCAATATATGAGAATTCACACTCCATATGTGAGATGATGCAGTTATGGTAGCATTATGCAATCATTGTGTGGCCAAAAAGTTATTTTCCCTGGGTATAGTTAGATCTGGTACTGTAAGAGTATGCCAGTGTAAAACCATCTCATAAATAGAACTATACATAAAGGTGGTGACACTAAATTTCCCCTGATGAGCAACAGACCTCCTACCTATCTAGTTACACAATGTAGAAAGCATTGTATTAGACATAAGCACCACAGCAGTAGTTTGACTTTTAAGAGTAGAGAGTGTAGAGTAGTTAGTGCTAATGTTCTATTTATAGTAATCCTGAACAACACAATGAATAGTAGGTACATTTATTTTGTATTCTTTAAAAAGAAAAAAAACATTTAAGTTAAAACATAGGAAATACAGTTGAATTTAGTTTATGTTTAGAGATAAACGTTTATTTATAAGGATGTTTTAAGAATTCTCACTTAACAGTATTTTATAAATAGATTTTAAATTGATTATTGAATTTTATTGGTGGTTTGTCAATTAAGGAAGTCGTATAAAGGAAGGGATTGGTATTATTAAGTGTTTTACACTGAGGAAGTCCTTTGAGATGAAAATGCGGGGAATAGTAAAATGTTTATGTTTTGAAGTTTATTTTCTCATTTATAGCTATGTGTGTTTTTCCTTTCTTTTGGAACTAAATAAACTGGACATCTCGGAATTGATTGGTGGTCTTTGCAATGCCTTCTTGTGTGGATTATTTGTTTATTGTTGGCACTTTATCCCTACTTGTGTCATTTAAGGGTAGAGAGTGTGCACTTTTGTCAGGAAGACTTTATCAGTGTGTAACATAGAAAGTGTTTCAGTAAAAATGTGGGATAAGGGGATGTGTGAACAACTAAATGCATACTTCTCTGGGAAAGTGGACACTATACACAACACCAACACAGTCACATGCACTAACACACAGACAGACACATAAACACACACATACAAGCACACCCATTTTCCATGGTGGGCATTGAACCTCCTCGCTGTCTAGTTACACAATGTAGAAAGCACTGTATTAGTCATAAATAATGCCAGTGAAGTCTGGCACTTAAACATATAGAGCGCACTTTTGTCAGGTAGACCTCATCAGCATGTTTCATGGAGCATGTTTCAGTAAAAAGTGGAATAAGGGAGCTGTGTAAACAGTTAAATGCATTCTTCTAAGGGGAAGTGAATACACACACATGCAAGTTTTCTGTGTTGGGCATTGAACCTCCACCTATCTAGTTTATTTATTATTTTTTTATTTTTCATTTGTTGACCGGGTTAGTCTGACTGAGCCTAGTGGCTCATTTTTAGTGGAGACCCGGGGGGAAAAGCTCCACAATAAAATACAATTTAATGGTAAATCAGAAATAGGAATTAGATACAAGTAAAATGCTAGCATTACGGCTACATACAAATGAGTAAAGCTTTTACAGTGTTAGTTGATAATGAGGACATATATACATAGGTAGTACAATATTTGTGCATACAAAATTTATAAGACATTCAGGCTAATAAGGTTTCATTGAGGGAAGGAGTATGGGGACAGAAGTGAGGAGTGTGTGAGATAAAGTAAAAAGGATGTAGAAAGTCTAATTCTAGAATGTAGGTTGTTAGGGAAAGGGGTAGTAAGGTTCTGCAAGAAAAAGGGAAGGTGAGAAGTTATACAGGAGGGGAGTATAGGAGAGAGGGGAGGGAGCTAAAAAAGGATTATGATGCATGGAAAGTGTCTTAGGGAGGATGAGTGTAGTGGCAGGACCAGAGAGTTTTCAGATTTTCTCTAGAGGCTGTTTTGAATTAATAAGGGTGTTTAAGGGATCTAATTTTTAAAGGAAGCTTGTCCCAGCAACCAATTTTAGTCTTGGATTTATATATTTGTAACACCATACCTCTCAACCTCTTAGTGCAAGAAATCTGGAGAAAGCCTAAAATAATGGGGGGGACAAAGGCCCAAAAATAAGGACATATTTTAAATATTGTTCTTATAAGCTTAGAAAGTTCCTTGAGTAATAGGATTTGTGTTAGCATGAAGGATATGAAATCTGAAAATCAAATGGTTCCCCTTCACAATCTCGAATTTACTGAATGCTTGAAATTCAGTAACTCAAGACTGTAAAGTCAAAAACCCATAAGTGCGAATCTACATAAGCACGAATTCAAATATCTCGAATTCGTGCTTATGCATGTCAGCTTCTGGATGGGAAGTGTGTGAGTCGGGATGTTTTATGGAAGTGAAGGTAAGTGAGTGTATGTGTGTGTTTTGTAAGTTGCGTGTGTGGGTTAGGGTAGGGAGGTGGGAGTATGAGTGTGAGTGTTGGATGTGTCTGTATTTGTGTGTGTGTGCGAGGCAGTTTAAAATGTCTGCGTGGTGTTTTTTATTTTGTGTATTAGTGCGATCTCGGAGTTAGAATATATAAGTAGGGGGGGTGGGGGGTGCAGGGTGGCTTGCCCCCCTGCATGTATGTAGTGTAGGGCTTGTAGTTTATATGATGTGGGTTGTATGGTGTGCATGTTGTGTTGTGTATGTGTTCTGTATGTTCGGGTTTTTTGTTTTCGTGCTTGTGGGTTTCAGGATTTTGTTGGTTCGACTTTACAGTTTCGAGTTACTGAATTTCTGAGCATTCAGTAATTCGAGATTGTGAAGGAGAACCAATCAAATATATGACATTATATAGTGACTTCAATCCTCAGTGATTTTCTAGAAAACCACAAATTTTATGAGGAACAGACCAAAAATATCAGGCAAAAATATGGAATATCTGCAGAGTCGAGTGGTATGAGTTACAAAATCTTGAGGGTACTGTATTAGTTGCAAATGCAACAGGCAAAGTCTGACTCTTATGGGTAGAGAGTGCGCTTCTCCATCAACGTGTTTCATAGAGGATGATTCAGTAAAATATTTGATAATGTAGCTCTATGAACAGTTAAATGTATTCTCCCTTGGGGAAGTGGATGCAGCAAGTGTTACACAGAATTTTTCACACTCACACGTAAGTTTTCCAGGTTGGGCATCAAACCTCCCAGCTTTAACTCTGGAAAGCGCTGCACTAGTCACAAGTGCCAAAGAGGAAGTCAGACTATTAAGGGCATAGAGTATACTTTTGCCAGGGTGACCTCATCAGTGTGTTTCATAGATGGATGCCTCAGTAAAACATGGAATAAGGGAAATGTGTGAACAGCTAAATGTATACTTCTTAGAGGAAGTAGATACATGAAGAGTTACACATGGTCTTGCACACACACATTTTCTACATGTGGCATCCATCCTCCTACCTGCCTGGGTTATATACTTTAGAGAGCACTGTATTGGTTGTAAGAATCCCTGGAGAAGTGTGACTCATAAGGGTAGAGAGTGCGCTTTTGTCAGGATGATCTCATCGATGTGTTTCATGGATGATGTTTCAGTGACAACACAGCAGGAAGCTTGAATGGTTAACTGTGTAATTGGGTTTCCTGGCAACTGGACTTATACTGAAGTAATGCGACAGGAAACTTGATTGCATTATATATTAGGAAGCTAGAAAGGTAACATGGCAGGAAGTTCCTTCAGCATTTGTGAGTAGGAAAGTAATAAGGCAGCACAACAGTGAATTTAAGTAGTGTTACTGTGTAAATGGGCTTCCTGAAGGCAGTAATTGTTCCCTAAGCATCTGTGTGCAAGAACAACAATGAGGAAGGGTTGTGTTGGGAGATGGAAGGACTCACAGGTTGGGGCTACCAATATTTCAGACAGGACACTTGTGTATGAATAAAACAATCTACTTGAGCTTAGGACAAAGGCAACTGTGCACAACATCACCAAGATGGACATCATTAAAGACAAGACATACCATGGGAACTAAGTAGGAGGAGGAGGGGATGCCATGGAGGAGTGAAATGTCATAGTAAGCAGAAGGTGGGTAATGGACAACAGTGCGGCAATAGGAAGGCAAATATAAGAAGTTTCAAGCTGCATCTCCCCTCCATGATCATGGGCAAGGTTAGATCACTCAACAACAAGATGGATGAGTTCATAGTGCTGGTCAAAAACACAAGGGAATTCTGGGAGAGCAGTTTAATGTGCTTTACTGAGACATGACTGCATGACCATATACTTGATATGGCAGTAGATATTGATGGCTTCCAGTGTGTAAGGGCAGATAGAGACCAGGCTGGAAGTAGGAAGAGCAAAGTAGGGGGCTTGTAATTTTTGTCAATGAGCATTGGTGCCATGCTGGACACATAGCAATGAAAGAATGGATCTGCAGCCAGGACACTGAGTTATTAGCAGTGTTGCTACATCCACACTGTAGGCCCAAAAAGTTCTCCCATGCAATTGCTATTGCAGTCTACATCCCGCCCTCAGACAATGTTACGGCAGCTTGTGATGCCATACACTCAGTCTCTGCAAGACTCATAACAAATCATCCAGATGCTTTTGTCCTCATCTCCAGGGACTTCAACCTCCCTAAACAGAATGTTCAGTACTTTTTCCCAGTTTGTCAACGGCCCCACCAGGGAGAACAGAACACTGGTCCTAATGTATGTGAATGTTAAAGAAGCAAACATTTCCACAGCAGTCCCGCCACTCAGGAGATCAGAACACAACCTGGTACACCTTCTCCCCATCTATGTGTCATTGGTTAAGAGGCATCCAGTCACTTTCAGGAAGGTCAGGAAGTGGACATGAGAAACCAACACAACCCTTCAGGACCACTTTGAGACCATGGACTGGGAGGCCCTCTGAGCTTCATGAAGGCATCAACTTCTGTATGGAAACCACTGTACCCTTAAAATCTATATGCTGCTTCCCAAACAACAAGCCACAGTTCACCAAGGATATCAAAGCTCTCCTGAATGAGAAAAACAGACCATTCAGGTCAGGAGAAAGGGATGCAGTGAAAAAGGCACAGCAACAGCTGGCTGAGAAGATTAAAGAGGCTAAGGACAGGTACAGGAGGATGTTAGAACAAAAAAAAATGCAACAGTGCAACAGCAAAGAAGTATGTTGCGGTGATGAAGACCATTACTGGCTATACATCTGGCAGCCGTGTGATGGAGGGGATTAAAGAGTGAACCAATGAGTTTAACATGTTCTTTAATAGGTTTGATAGCACTCACCAGACAAACATGCAATGTGATCCCCACTTGCAAATTGAAGATGCTCTCCTGGATAGCAAAATGCATAACTTATCTACCTCTCCCCCACCCCAGTCTCCACTGTTCAACACAGTGGAAGGAAGGTACGCAATCACATCCCGACCAGATGGCACAAACAAAAAATGCCCACACTCCCACCTTGGCTGACAAAGGATCAGGTGATCAGAAAACTAGTAAGACTTTGCTCTATAAAAGTGTTTGATCCTGATGGCATTATCCCACAGGTGCTGAAGATCTATGCCCCGCAGCATAAAGGGGTGCTACTCAGGATCTTCAACTTGAGCCTCAGTACCCATAGGGTACATGTGCTGTGGAAAACATCTTGAAATATTCTAGTGCCAAAGAAGTCACACCCAGGGGATAGTTCAGATTACAGGCCTGTAGTACTCATAACACACTGCATGAAAGTCCTTGAGATGCTGATCCTGGAAGTACTTCGCCCCAAGGTCAGGTCACAACTAGACCCCCTTCAGTTTGCATACCAGGAGATGATACGAGTTGAAGATGCCATTATCCACCTTATGCACAGGGCATACATTTGCTTGGACCAACTGGTAGGATCTCTCAGTATCATGTTCTTTGACTACTCAGATGCCTTTAACATCATCCAACCAGACAAGCTGGGTAGTTAGCTGTCAGGGATATATGTGGATACTCCCTTAGTTTCATGGATCCTGGATTATCTGACAGATAGGCTGCAATATGTGCAACTGCAGGACTGCATTTCTGACACAGTGCTATGTAGCATGGGAGCACTGCAGGGGACAGTTTTATCACCTTTCTTTTTCACCCTGTATACCACAGGCTTCAGCTATAACACAGAGTGCTGTCACCTACAAAACTTCTCAGATGATGGTGGAGTGGTGTAGCAGTTTGTGTTGCTGCTTCACAGCAAGAGGTTCTCCAGTTTGATTCTTGACCAGGGTGCCTTTTCTGTAGAGTCTGCATGTACTCCGTGAGTTTGTGTGGATTTCCTCCAAGTGATCTGTTTTCCTCGCACGTTAGAAAGACATGAGTCTGGAGCATTTTACCCTGGGCCTCTGCTGAAAATTGGCTCGTTCCAAGTCGGGTTTTCTCAGTAAACAAATGTTAAATAAATAAATAAATGACTCGATCATAGTAACAATTATCAAGCATGGAGATGAGGAGGAATATACGAGGGTGGTTGACAGCTTTGTGGGCTGGTGTGAGATTAATCAGGTACAGCTAAACATCAATAAAATGAAGGAGATGTTAGTAGACCCAGTGAAATCATGCTCTCGTCACGGACCTTGAACAGGAAATTGTTCAGGATTGCAAGTTTTGGGGTGCACGTTGACAGTAAGCTGGACTTGTCCAAAAATTCATATGTGGCATATAAAAAGGGTCAGAGTAGGCTGCACTTGCTAAGAAGACTCAGATCTTTTGAAGTCGGCAACAAATATGACTCTGTCATTGTCCATGTTGGTGTGAGTGACCTGAGACTTACCTCCATGGACTACATGAAAAGAGACATGGAAGAGCTCTCTGATCACGTAGCCCAAGCTGGTATGACCCTGTCCCTGAGTAGCACCCTGCCCTCACCAAGAATGATGCCACAGTATAAAGAAAAATGATCAATTTCAATAATTGGCTAAGTTTCTGGTGTCATTCAAAGGGGCTCCAGTATCTGTCCAACTGGGATGACATGCTCGACAAGCCACATTGCTTTGCAAGAGATGGTATGCACCTGTCACCCTTAGGCTTTTGAATACTGGCCAAGGCTTTTACCACCCCCATAGTGCCTTTTTTAGGCAAGGTTCAAAAGACAAACCCACCACCGTAAATAGCACAAGTAACCAAAAACTGAGGGTAATGCTACTCAACACCAGAAGTCTAAACCAAATGCATGCACTCGAGGCACTCCTCAGTATGGAGAACATTGATATCTGTGCAGTAACAGAAACCTGGTTTAAGGCTCCAGAGAGCACCCCAGCACTACCAGGCTATAGCTCATACCATACTTTTCGGCCACAGAACCCAGACCGAAACACAAAAGGTGGAGATGTATCCATATTCATCAAGGATAAACACACTTCCAGGTTAGTGGCACAGCACAATGCCTCAAAGATTATCCATGTGCAACTAACAATGGGAAAAACTGCAATTCAAATTGGAGCTTGCTACATATCACCCACCATGATCCAGGACCCCCATTCCGCATTTCTGGAGGCACTGGAAAATATGAAGGTCCTACCAAATGCCCTAATATTAGGTGATTTTAATTACCCAAACATTAACTGGGAGATCTACTCAAGTACTAACTCCCTTGCTCAACGCTTCCTAGACTTTATAAATTTGAACGCCCTGGATCAGCTGGTCAACACCCCCACAAGAGGTGGCAACATATTGGACCTGGTTATCAGCAACACGGGCGACCAGTGTTCTACACCAGAGGTCAACCCCTCGCTGGTTAGATCAGACCATAGACTAATCACTCTGGATATCCACATTCTGCCCCCACCCCAATCAAGGAAACCACCATGAAAAACTTTTCAAAAGCAAACTTCACATTACTTAAGACCGAGGTAGAAAGGTTCACAGTCTACATGCGAAAGGACAATGCTGTCCAAGCTGTTGAATCCCTTTCAAAGGCACTCTATGAGCACCTGCAAGAATGCATGGATCATGCTATCCCAAGCAAAATGAAGACTCACTCCTTCAAGAAATGGAAACCAGCCTGGTGGACCCCTGCCATAAATAAGATATACAATAGAAGGAGGAAACTAGTACACAAAAGAGTAAAATCCCAAGAAGGAAATACACCCCTGATCAGTAACAGCAAGAAACTATGATCCCTCATAAAATCATCCAAGGCTAGCTTTGAATGAAAATTGCTAAGGTCTCCAAAGATAACCACAAAGCGTTCTTTAGCTATGTCAAGAACCTAAGTGGAACCTTTCAGATCTGCTCTGAGATAGTGCAGAATGGCGCGAAATACACTGAACTGACTGATATTGCCAACATTCTGGCAGACAGGTTTAGTGCAAACGTCACCCCCCTCTCACCCCCTAAAGGGCCCACAGCCATACCAGAAGAATGTAGATCCCCAGCAATCACTGACACACAGGATAAAACAGCCCTATCCAAAGCCAAAATTACAGCTTCAATGGGACCAGACGGTGTCCCAGGCTGTGTCTTACACGAGCTCCAAAATGAACTAACCCCTCACCTAAACACACTGTTCAAACTCAGCCTCTCTGCAGGCTATGTACCCATAGAGTGGTGCACAGCAACAGTTATCCTGGTCCTCAAAAGTGGAGCCACAACGGCCCCCAGGAACTATTGCCCTATAAGCCTGACTAGCCTGGTCTACAAGGCTATGGAGCACATCATCGTGGAACTCATTAACAGAGACATTGGGAACCTCCAAACATTGGACCCTACCTAGTTTGACTTTATTAAGGGCAGATCATGCCTCCTAAACCTGGTGGACTTCTTTGAAACAGTTACTAAGGCGTTAGACAAGGGAAAGAAGGTCCGCACATTCTACCTAGACCTCACAAAGGGAGATGGGTTGCCAATTGGCTCACAGATAGGATCCACCCGGTGAGAGTTGCAGGCTCTAGGTCCAATTCTAAACTGGTTACAAGTGGCATCCCCAGGGCTCAGTCCTGGGTCCCCTCCTGTTCGGTATATACTTCTCAGAGGTACAGGCAAGCACAGGAGGACTATGGCTGG
Source organism: Protopterus annectens (assembly GCF_019279795.1). Taxonomy (NCBI): domain Eukaryota; kingdom Metazoa; phylum Chordata; order Ceratodontiformes; family Protopteridae; genus Protopterus; species Protopterus annectens. The sequence goes on along the minus strand of NC_056732.1, from coordinate 1,156,955,233 downwards.
CCAAGTTCACAGACGACTGCAAACTGGGGGCCATAATTGACTCTCCGGCTGATACAGACATCCTCCAGAAGGGTCTCACTGAGATGGATGCCTGGTGTCAAAATCATGGCCTCAAGCTAAATGCCAAAAAGTGCATAGTCATTCCCTTTGGAAAAAACAAAGTACCCATGAACTACCACATATGTGGTTGTCCCCTAAATACAGAAAATGTAATAAGGGATCTGGGGACCGAAGTAGATAGTAATCTCTCCTTTGATAATCAAGGTGGTTAGAAAATCCTTCTATGTGGCCCACCTAATCACAAAAGTGTTTACATCTAGAACAAAAGAGGTTATTGTGCCCCCCTACTCATCACTCATCAGACCCATCATAGAGCACAACACCCCATTTGGGATGTACCTTACAAGACACCTGCAACAGCTGGAAAGACCACAGAAGTACCTCACCAAGAGGATTACTGGCCTCAAACAGATGCCCTATGCAGCCCGGCTGAAGAAACAACAGCTGTACTTGGTTGCATAACGCTTACTCAGAGGCGATCTCTGCCTGACATACAAGGCCATGTACAACCCAGAATTGATGGACATGCTCCACCTAAAAAAAAAACAAATCCCCAAGAGCCACACTCTCTAGGGATCTAAACCTCACCACAATGATAAATAGGATGTGCTGGAGGGATAGATTCCTGTCCCAGAGACTCCCCATGCTTTGGAACAGGATTCCAATCTACATTAGGCAGAGTCCCTCACTAACACTCTTCAAGAGAAACGTTGAGTGAATGGGAAACAGAAAATTTACCCCGGGGATGACTGCAGTGGCTCTGCTGGATAGAGGCACAGGGAACTAATGGCTCTGCTTGACAGAGGCACAGGGAACTAATCTAAGGGGGAGGCAAAAGCCAACACATTCTGGCTAGGCTTATAGATGCCCTCGGGCAGATAACCTAGTACTTACCTATGAACTATGCTGCAGTTGTTCTATGAGACTGTAGAGGCCAGCACTATCTTCTTCACAGTGACATGCTGGTGTAGTAGCATAAAGAAGGCTGAGGCAAAGAGACTCAATAAAGTAGTAAGGAAGGCTAGCTCAGTAGTTGAAGAAGAACTGCACACCCTCAAAACCGTGGCTGAGAGAACAATGTTAGCATGATTAAAGTCCATTATGGAAAATATCGACCACCGACTCATCAGAGTAGTGGATGGACAGAGTAGTTTTTTTATCAGGAAACTGATGAGCATAAAGTGGTCCACTGAACGTTGCAGAAAATCCTTCATTTCCACCGCCATCATACTCTACAAAGCCTCCTACCATCTTAACACCACCCCCCTATTGAAGGAGACCACATAGTGCAATGATAAACTCTTACCCATGTTTTTCTTTGTTCCCCATCCTTTTTATCTTTCTTTTATCTCTTTTTTAGCACAATATTAATCATCAATGCAATTATCCTTTGTGCAATATGGTATACCTTAGTTAAAGTATTGAAATGTGCAATACCCCTTGTCCTAATTTGAGTGGCAGTTAACATGAAAAGCTCCTCTTTTCATGTCACTACTATATGTAAAATAAACGTTTTTCATTTGGAGGATAAAACCTCTTACTTTTCTAGTTGCACAATCTAGAGAACACTGTATTATTTGCAAGCACCACTGCAGAATACTGACAATAACAATCTGAAATAAGACATTTGAACTTTTTAAAAATCTACTGCTTGGAACAGATGGCACTGTGTATCACAGGCTGTGCAACAAATGCATATATGTGCATGGGACAATGTAACATCACTATAATTTTCACATGTAATTAATTATATGCTCCTCTACTAAAATTTAGATACTGTCCTTTATGTACATTGCATTACTGTTAGGGACAATGATATGTTTCACATTATTGGATATATATAGACATTCACTGTTGTGCACCGCTGGATTATCAATCAGACTTTCCTGTGACTTCATGTTGGGATGATTGCACTCTTGTATTGTCTAAGGCTTGCACTATATGCATTGCAAAGACAGACATACAAGTCATACATAGGACAGTGCACTGCAAAATAAAAGTGATGGACTATGTGAGAATAGGTTAGCCAAACTTACAAGTTTGGCTAACCTATTCTCACATAGTCCATCACTTACAATGCAGTAGCAATGATAACACTATAGATCAGACATACATTAAATGACTGAATTAATTAAGTCAGCATCACGCTGAAATCATAATCAAATATTGAAGAAAGTAACAAGAGACATACAAATATTGAACAACCTAAACCAAGAATTATTTGATTTTCCTTTTGTTTTTTTTTAATATTTGCAGCACTGCCAAGCTAAATTGTGCAGCTGATGGCAAAGTATTAGCACACATGCAATAATATCTTCAAGTTTTGAACTTAGAATGGGAATTAGCAGTAGTCCATGTTGCTCTGTGCCAACTTTCACACAAAGATCTGCACAAGACAGACTTCAAAATAGGTAGCAGGCATATTTGTATTGCAGCAGGATAATGATGCTTTAAGTAAAGGTACAGCCTACATTTGCATCCACAAGAGGCAGAAAAAGCACACTGAAACATTTTCCATCCACCTGTATTAGAACATTTAGAGCATTGCAAGAAATACATTTATACCTGAGTTTTATCTAAGCATACCATATAGGAAGTCATACTTCTGATAGTTAACATTTTACAACACACTTCAGCAAACATGACTGTAAGTATTATTCTTCCTAACCCACTGACCATTGTAATCTGTGCAAACAACTTTTCAGCTTGTTGAAAAGTACATTAAACAGAATAAACATAGTTTAGCATAGTGCTGTGAAGCATGACAGAGTAGTGCAGATGAAGGCAAATAAAATCACTAGATATCGCCATAAGCTGTGCACTTCCATTCAAACTTAGTTGTAGTTGCTGCCAGCACCACACATTGTATTAATGCAGAGGTGGAAGATTAATGATACAGAAGGGAGAGGACACATCAACAGGGTGAGATGGAGGCAAGGACAAAGTAGATTATGAAAAATGAAGGATAATGGTGGCTCATAATAAAAGGATTCCAGCAGGTATACATAAAATACTGTACCAAAACAGGCAGTAACACTTTGCTAATGGCTAGATTCGAACCCTTGAAGTTATTCAAAAATCTTTCTATGCATTTGGATATTAGATCATCATGCCACAAAGGAATTATTACCTCACAGCATTAAAATAACACTGTTGAAGCATGCTGGCAACTTAATGAAGCAGAAGGGGTGAACACATTAAGGTACTGAGAGATGCAGAGAGGAAAAGCAGCAATATGTTTTTGGAACATGTAAGAACATCTATATGGTGGCTAGTTATTCAGTCAATAATCTGTCATGCTCTGTATAATAAATTGCTTGCTATACATAAAAATAAGGGGTTGGAGAGTTCAATAAACATAAATACATAAGCAGGATAAGGCTGACTTAAGTCTCGCTGTTTGCAAATGATGTCTTGCTGCACTATCCACATGGTATGTTAATGAAATATTTTATATGGAGAGAAATACAGATGTTTGCAGTTAAATATATGATAGGAATGTGAAATGACATGAATTAAATTGATGTACAGCTGTAACTGAACCCATGATACTATGCAAAAACATTAGGATACAAATGAGGTAATTATTCTATATTACATCCAGCAGCCTAAAAACTGTTACATTAACTGTTCCATAGTACTGTCTTTAGTCTGCCTTTACTATGTATTCCAGTAGCACTGCAGATTTAAGCACATTTGCATGAAAGCAACCTGACTACTGCAGATTACACTGTAATGAAGCATTTATAATAAGTAAAACAGTGCTCACTGTCACTTAGCATTGCTACACATTACCATTAGTGTTCATATTAATTTCACTCAGTATAATTGGGTACCCTTGCAAAAGCCTTAGTAAGCTGGCTTTATAATGTCTGGTGACAGTGATACCTTATAGTCTGGACAGAAGGGGCAAAGCAGGTAAAATCTGTGCCTGCCTTTCCCAGGTGTGTGTGTGTGTGTGTGTGTGTGTGTGTGTGTGTTTGTGAAAAATCAAATCTCACAGAGTCTACTTGGGACAGGGACACAAAGCACTGGTTTTACAGAGAGTGTACTGGTGGACTTAGCTTGGGCAATCAGCTGAGAAATGGACCCTATAGTGTGTTATTAGACAGGCTTATTGGGGCCCTGGAGGGTTGTGCTTGATGCAGGGTAGGTCTGCATCTGAAAATACTGAGTGTATCCATTTGTACTCCAAGTGAACACCTCTCTCCAGTGTCAGTGGTGAGGATTCAGGCTCCTTGATTACTGGCCCAGAGTGGGGACGTCACACTGCTGATCATTGATTTTTCAACAGCGAATTATATAAACAGCAGATTGTTAATATATCATGACTCCACCAAAAAAAAATTAAAAATGAAAAAAGAGAAAGAAAGAGTGGGGGAGACAAGCAAAACAGATAATTAGAGACATGACATTTCACAGTACTGTACGTTTTCAATAAACTTTGACTATACATAATTTATATGATAATTTAATATTCTGTACCTTTGCCACATCCATATACTGTATGATGGAAAAGTATTTGTTTGCCATAAAATAAACACATTTCATTACTATGATATAACAAAGAACAACCTTTATTTCATTATGGTGTACAGGAAATATGCATTCTAATGTAATAATTGCAGTTACCATAATAACATTCTTCCTGACATATTAGTGTTATTATTATTATTATATAAATACTTATCCAGAAATAAAAAGTAATTGCTGCTTCTGGGTACTGAACCCACACACAGTTAAGCTGGGTTCTCATCGCCTAATGCAAGCAGCAAAAGTGATTGGGGAAGACATGCATACTTGAGATGAAGGTTAAGGTGTGCCTCCTCAGGATACTAGTGCTTGAGGTAAGAAAAATAAAGTTCTTGCTTGAATTTGGATCCAAGTCATACTTATCCTGTGCCTATTTGAGGTGAATTAATTTCTCCAGGAGTTCCTTTTACAGGTATCTCCCCTGCAGCTGTACAGTACAAAAAAGAAATACATATATAAAAGCATGAGTACCTGTGTTGGCTGGCTTGATCATTAATGCCATATCATAGACAAGTTGTGAATCAGTATACTTACACAACTGGGAAGTATTCACAGTCCTAACTTCTGCTTCCCCTCTGCTTATAATGCCCTGCTTGCACTTCTTAAGGCCACTGCAGTGGTGTTGACATTGTTCTGTAGTGTGTGGAATGCCTGTTGCTATTCCAAGTCTCAGCCTTATACTGAAACCCAGTATAATACCCTTGCACCAGTCAACAGCTGTAGCGCTTCATAAGGAGTGCCAAAAATATCCTAGACTCCTCAACAATCCATCTTTGTGATCCAAATCTAGCACCATTCTATCTCGCTCCAGCCATGTCTGCAAAAGTAAAGCTAACAAAATATGTCTGAAATGGCACCCAGTTCTGCTATCATGGGCAGCTAGTTGTATGCAAAGACACACAGCCTTTCCAGATGCATTTACCTGCTTGGCAGGCACACTGGTACTACTTACATCACATAGCAATAAAGGTGTGGACCTTGGCATTGAACTTTGCCATATGTAATGCTCTGCTTTTACTCTTTACAATTTGGAAGGAGAAAAATAATTTATTGTGACATATTGTGATCTTGTGGCTTACACAATGTTAAACTATTGTTGTACCAGCTGGGAACAAACCCATGGGATAAAGCATGCAAAAATTGAAAGTTAGCCTATTAAATGACATTGTCACAGGAAAACTATCTTTCAGGCATGGAAATTAGCATTATACTCATTTGGGAATAAATTGAGATACACTTCAGAAAGACCTGCATGTGTGTGATTTTAATTAGTCCTGGGAATGCATTCCAGCTGGTTGACACACCCACAAGGGGCACAAACATCCTGGATTTGGTGCTCACCAACATGGGGAACTGCTGCACCACCCCCAGTGTGTGGCCATCCCTGGTGAGATCTGATCACAAATCAGGCTCACTAGAATTAACTAAAACACAATACCTGCCTTAGCAACAACTAGACTAAAAAACTTCTTCAAGGCCAATTACAACCTTTTATGTGACAGCATAAATAGCTTCATAGCCCCTCTCCTAACTGATGGAATACACACCTATGCTGAGTTATACAGTAATGCTTTATTCAAGCACCAGCACAATTCTATTGACTCTGCCGAACCTGATAGAAACAACAAACATGCCTGCTGGACAGCTGCCAATAATAGGCTATACAATAGGAAAAAGAATTTGATGTCTAAGAGTAGGAAGGAATGGTCTCAAAACTGGAAACACTCCCTCCTCAACTTAAACAAACAAATAAGATTCCTAGTGAAGTCCTCCAAAGCTAACTACAAATCCAAATTAGTTTCTCTAAGAATAACCACAAGGTGTTCTTTAGTTACATCCGTACCTCAAAGGTAGGGCTCAGATTTGCGCTGAACTCCTAGTTAATTGTACTACATATACAGACCTTGTGGTTATAGCAAACCTGCTGTCTGACAGGTTCAGTGAAAACTTCACTTCCCTCTCCCCACCACACAAATCCCAAAGCATCCCTAACATATGTCCCTCACCCAAGGGCACCCGCAGGCAGGTGCAAGGGGGTGCACTTGCACCCCCCTGGAATCGGCTGACTACTGACTAGATAATTTCAAAAAAATTTTTTTTTTTTTATTTTATGTGCGCGTTCCTCTTTAAGAAATCTGTGCTAACAGTCCAGACATCATCGCTCTCACTTAGAAGTTTGTGGGAACTCAGAGTGCTGATTCGAAAAGAAGATGGGGCGGATCGGAAGATGGGACCTGGACCTGAAACGGGAGTAGACGGACGGAAGATGGAACACTTTCAGGTAGATGTGTGTGTGTGTGTCTGCGTCTGCACAGCATTAGTTCTGGCACAGCGTAGTCATTCTCTGCTTGCATCTTAGGATATTCCAGCCTCTGATTACCGATCTGTCTGGCCTTTTCTGTTGTTAGAACTCCATGTGCCTGAGTATTTACAAACGTCCATGGGATGTTTTTCCTTTCATTAGCTGACTAAATATTTTTCAATACATTTACAGTTTACACATGTTCCTTAATTTAGCAGAGATATTTATTTAGCTGCATATGTTAAAGAGAACTTTCAAAAAAGGTAACTGCATTGGTTTCAGAATTCATTGCATTGAAACATAAAATCAATACAGTTGCCATAGTGTCATAAGCAGTCATTCATTTTTGATAGAGGCTTTCATCTGGTGAGTCATTTGCATAAGTTGTCTCAGACGACTAGGCTGGTTCCTAATTCTGTAACTTGCTGTATTCTTAGCTTTCTGAACAAGCTATTTGTGTGGTTTTCTGTATGAATTCTTCTGCCAAGAATCCTCTGGACAGTGTACAGGCTGCTGTAGCTCCTGCCGATGATGTGAAAGCCTGCCTTTGTTTGCCAGGGTCTGTGTTCTAGAATCAAACACAGATGGTACCATTGTACTTATAATAGTGTGCGCGTAGGCTATAATTTTCCTGTACAACACAGAAGCAAATAATGTCCCCAAACTCGGCAATTGCGTAGTCCCTTGCTTCTAATGCTATTGTTCAGTACTGAAATACTGTCTTTACAAGCTCTGCTGCCAGTAGTCTGGGGAAGTGTAGTGGTGCATATGCAAATATTCGTGCATTAGGAGCTCTGCAGTCATTTGCTCGAATCCTGTTCCTGCAGTGTTTAAATGATACCTGTCATTGGTTTTCTTTCACTGCATTCCACATCCATGCGGGTGTAGTAATTTGAAGTGTATGTCATTTGTTTTTTTTTCCCACTTATAGTAAGAAAACTGTTTCCTTTTATTGTGCATGTAGCTCAGTCATTTACACAGCTGTGGTGCAGATTCAGTCAGATGCAGCAGGCAGGCCCACATCCTGTACCTTAGTGAAAGCTGTCATTTGATTTATTGATCATGGATGCCAAGGAGGAGTCTGGTGGGAATGGTTTGCTATCTGCCTTGCTGTGGGCATGGTGGTGCCCTTTTCCTCATCTTTAAGTGGCACATATATTAAAACTAGTTTTTACTGGCCTGTAAGGGCTCTAGGTAAAAGCACTGGACATAGCTATGATTTTGTTCTTCCCCTGAATGCATCATGCAGTCTAATTTCAAGTGCCCTAGTTACAGTACTGTTGCCTTCATCTACTAGGACTGCTTGGCAGAATTTTTGCAGGTTGTTCTAAAACTGCACACCATTCAGCCCCAGGTGTACATGGTGGTGGGTAGAGAATAAGGCTTGAACCCTGTACCTTGGGCCCAAGTGGCAAGAGCCTGAATTCTACCCACAACCATTTGTAAAATGTTGCAGGATTTTCACTCATACTTTTTCTGTTCCTCATAAAATCTGTGGTTTCTGCATTTGTGTCCTTGTTGCCTGACAGCTACATGTTCTCTGGTTTTATTCTTGGCTGTCTGGAGTGTTTCTCCCTGGGCCTCTGCTAAAAAAATAGCTTTTTCAAAGTCAGACTTTCCTGGTTAACAAATGTTAAAAAAATGGACACATTTCAATATCAGACTTCATATTCTTCAGAAAGTGCATGGTAACAAAAGACAAAAGCTTTTATTCTAGCAATTTTCTAAGTGTACAAGATGGATATTTGAAATGTATCCCTGTGTTTGGGACTGTATTCCTCCCATTATTGGCTTCATCCAGGTTTTGTGCTAGGGTTGAGAGTTATGGTAAGAACTGAATTCACTGAGTATGTTTGGGGGCTGTATTCACCCAGTATTGGCTTTGTTCAGGTAGTGTTTGGGATTGTATTCCCCCCCATTATTGGCTTCATCCAGGTTTTGTGCTAGGGTTGAGAGTTAAGGTAAGAACTGAATTCACTGAGTATGTTTGGGGGCTGTATTCACCCAGTATTGGCTTTGTTCAGGTATTTATTGGCTTCATCCAGGTTGTTTGCTAATGTTGAGAGCTATGGTAAGAACTGATTTCACTGAATATGTTTGGGGGCTATATTCTCTCATTACTGGCTTTGTCCGGGTGTTATTTGCTAAGAGGTTGAGAGCTATGATGAGAACTGAATTCACTGAATGTTTGGTGGTTGTAGTCACCCATTATTGGCTTTTTTCAGGTCTTTTGTAAGAGGTTGACAGCTGTGCTATGGTGAGAACTGAATTCACTAAATGGTAAAGTTTCAGTCTAACTCTTTCACAAAACAGCTGATTTGGCACAGTGGTATGTTGCTTTGACTGTTTTGCACGGGGTCCCCTGGGTTCAAGATGTGGCAGTGAAATGTATGGTGGTAGCGCAGCATTTTATTCTAGCAACTTTCAAACATTATACAAGCAATGTTTAAAATGTGTCCCTGGTTTTTGGCCTTTTGCCCCCCCCCTCCAATAAATTTCAGCTTTTTCCAGATATTTTGTGCTGCAAAGTTCAGAGATACAGCTGAGTGTCGAGTAGATTTTACAAGGAGCTGAGAGCTGCAGGGGAGCAAAAGTTTAGTGCTGCTTATGTTGAGTCTGCTTGCATTGTTAATAGCACAACAGATAGTGTACTTGCTTTAGATGCTGAAGGCTGTGGGTTCTACTCTCACAGTAGGTAAATGCATTGCTGATGCTGTATTGTGTTGTAAAGGGGGTGGATGCTGCAGTCCTTTTGGCAAAGATGCCTAGTAACTATGAACCTGTTAACAGTTTGCTATCCATTCTCTGTATTACTAGCTTTTCATTTTTTATTGCATGCAACAAAGGCAATTTATTCTTCAAGGGTAACAGGCAGTTTATTTGTAGATTAAACAATGACATATAAAGTGTTTGCTAGCAGCAACCTCTTTATTAGTTACAAATTTCTTCAATGTGGATTTTACTACAGAGATTGTGTATATTTTTTACTGATATTGGTGGACTTGAGTAGACTTTTTATGATGGAAATGTTCTGAATTGGGCAGTTTGTCATTGGTGGATGCTTTTTGTTTCATTGTTTACTGGAAAAATTTTCAAAACAATAAATTTTAAAATGCTCTTTAACAACTGTACTGTATTGTACAAGGAATATAATGTAATACAGTCAGGAAGGTGTATCAAACAGCATGTGTATGTTATGTTCGAGGGGCCTATGATTTTGAAGACAGCCCAGAGTTAATATTTGCCATTGGTAAAATGTATTTTCTCTGAAAGTGGGTTTCAGTGCTGTTTCAATGCATGAGTTTCAAGGGCAGAGAAGTTTTAATGTTATTCTATTTTCATTGTGAGACTGCATTGCTTTAACAGATATGTATTAGGGTTTGTGCTGTAAAATGCAAAGTAAAACTTTCAAGTGAAATCCTAAATCATCGTAGAAGTAAATCAGTATGCACATTAGTGTTCATGGTAAATGGGGCAAAATAACCAAGGAATTGAACATTGGAATGGCTGCAGGGGGGGGGGGGGGGGGGCTCCATTTGACCATGATTTTGTGAGGGGAGATAGCAAACTCAGACAGCCCCGGTTGAACTATACCTCTCAGTTGTCCATATCTTTGCAGAATGAATAGATATTTGCTGCTTATTTTTGGTTTGTTCCTCATAAAATTTGTGGTTTTCTAGCAAATCATTTAGGAATGAAGCCATTAAATGACAGACATTGAGTTTCAGATGTTATAACCTTCAGAAAAATGCATGCTAATGCAAGACTGTCTTTAAGTTTATACAAGAGCAATTTTTAGTAGTGTTTGTATGTTCCCCAATATATTTGGCTTTGTTCAGATTTCCTGCATTAAGAGGTTGAGAGGTACGTGCAAATCGCTTTGTAGATTAGGAATATCCAAACATCTCAATTGTCCCCAATTCTGGCTCAAAATGTTGCTCTCCCCTAATAATCCCTCCTCCAAAATTGCAATTTTGGAAGAAAATGTGGAGGGTTTACAATTATAACTGTAATGATCAGTTATAGATTACCTTTATTTCAGAAATGCATGTGGATGCTCTTATTTTGTTAGCTGCTTCAAGTTAACTGTTAATATTAAAAAGGTGTCCCTTTTTTGACAGGTATTTTTGCATCACATTTTGGTCTGTTTTTCATAAAATCGTGGCTTTCTGGCAAATTAGTGGCAAGTCATTAAAGATTGAAGTTAGAAAATAATGGCAGACATTTGAGTTTCAGATTTTATACCCTTCAGAAAATTTGTACTAATGCAAGATCTACCTGTTCTATTTAAGTTAATAAGAGCAATATTTAAAAATTGGCCTTATTTTTGGGCCTGTGTCCCACTTCTAATTCTATGTATGGCTTTGTCCAGATTTCTTGCTCTGAAGTTGAGAGGTAGGAGTGTCAGAGCCATCACTGTCAGCCAGAGACATTTCAAATTATGACATACTTATTGCACCCCAGCCCCCATTGTAGTGGCTCGGAATGTGTCCAAGGAAGGCAAGGAGCAGTTATGCAGTGTAAGTGTGCAGGGTATTCCCCCATCCAAGGTAGATCTGGCTTTTCATCTGTCCTTGATTTTGCAAAATGTTCCGGTTTTCTATCAGATTTTTATACTGTTGATTTATGCTTCTTATTATTCAGGAACTGCATGCTGTCACAGTGCCCTGTTGCTCTGTTTAAGTAGCCATGGTTTAATGAACATCAGGTAAGCTTGTCGGAGATTGTAAGATGGAAGTAAGCTTTAGTAAGCTTGTTGGACATTGTAAGATGCAAGTAAGCTTTAGTAAGCATATTGTTAAAGAATTATCAGCATTGAAAGCCTTTTCATTGTTGCCATGCAGAGAATATTTACATGGCTAGATAATGTATAAGCCTTGGGTATTGAAATGCATATGACAGTATTTGTAATAAAAGGACAGGATTACAGTATTTTCAGAAGCTCATTACATTTTATTGGAGACCAGTGTCTTATAGCAGTGTCTGTGTGTTAGTACACTTGTAGTTGGGTGGCTTTAATGGTATATGGTAAATAAGCATTGCTACCTTAAAAGCCAAGCCCTGCAACAACTAGCTCCACACTGAAGTCAAAACACAATAGCTCTGGTGGGTAAATGTACTCTGTAGTAATCAAAAAGGCAAATGTTTGAAATAACTACAGCTTATGTGCAAACACAATAGGTAGTGATGAAACAATGCTCTGCTAAAAATGCTTTAATGCTCCACATTGCTGAGCTGCAATCACTAGCTACCAGGATTTCACCCACTTCAGATCAAGCACGGTGCCGTTCAGTGCAACCTTCCCAGAACTAATTCAAGTCTGACCAGAATGATTTGGTGTGTGTATAAGAGGGAGGTAGCATACCCCTCAGCTGTCCAGATTTTTGCCCCATATTCATCTTAAAAAGGATTGAAGTTGCTAAATAATGAGACATTTCAGTTTTAGATGTCATGTCATTTAGAAAAATGCATACTAACACAAATCCTGTTACTCTTGCAATTTTCTAAGTTTCTGAGAGCCATATTTATAATCTGTCCCTATTTATTTTAGGCTTTGTCAAGATTTCTTGCACTAAGGGTGAGGCCTTGAGGGGTGTGGTATGTTTGTAAGAGAGAGAAAGTGAAATGCCCAAGTTAGAGTTAGCAGGTGGAATTTATTTTCAAGTGAATTTTCAAGGAACTGTGAGTTTTAAGGGAAGTGAAGTTCACTGCTGCTCATGCCAAGTCTATTTACAATGTGCAACTGTTTTGTTTAGCAAATGGTATCTCTGTTGTGGTATAAGGTTTTAAAGCTATGTTAGTAGCACCACAAGTAGAATACTTGTATCTTAATGTAAAGGCTTGAGGTTCTATTCCTACAGCATCTAAATTTGTATGCTGAGGTCCTCCTTTGGATGAGATGCCTAATAACTATGAACCTGTTTCAGCTTGTCATCCATTTTCTATTGCAATATACCAGCTTACCATTTTTTTAATTTAACATAGGCAATTTATTCTTTGACGGCAGCAGGCACTGAATTTGTAGATGAAACACTGAAATATACAGTTTTCTAGCAACAACATCTTCATTAGTTTCAGATATCTTTAATGTGGAATTATTCAGATTACGTTCAGCAACACTCAAAGTGTTGCTGTATAATACAAGGGATATAATTCAATTATATATTATAATTAATACAATCAGGTAAATCAAATAACTTTTGCATGGCCCTAACGGTTTGCAAGGAGCCTATTCCTTGAAAACAGTTCAAAGGTAAATAACCTGCCACTGGCCAGATGCATTTTCTTTGAATGTGGGTTTCAATGCTGTTTCATTGAATGTGAGTTTCAAAAGTAGAGAAGCTTTAATGCCAAGTCTGTTTTCATTGTAAGACTATTGCTTTGTTTAGGTTTAGTAAATGTCTCAGTGTTTGGGCTATAATGTCTGAAATAAAAGTTGTAAATTAAATCCAACTGCCTGTAATCATTGTAGAACTAAAGCATAAAACAGTATGCACACAGATTTGAACAGTGTCTACAGTAAATGGGGAGAAATAGCCAAGTAATGGGACACTGGAATGGCTTTGTGGGCGGGGCTTGGGGTGGGTGAACTTGGGCGGGGCTGTGTTGGCAGGGGGCGGGGTGAGCTATGTGGGTGGGGCTCTGGGTTTGCACCCCCCTGCAAAAAATCCTGCGGGCTCCCTTGCCCTCACCTAGTATTTCTGAGGAACAGGTCTTAAATGCTGTCTCCAAGGCAAAAAACAAAGCCTCTATGGAACCAGACAACATCCCATGCTGTGTTCTAAATGGGTTAAAATAAGAATTAGCATCACCATTGGGCATGCTTTTCAATCATAGTTTAAGCACTGGCTTCAGCCCAGTGGAATGTAAAACAGCTACTGTCATCTTTTTGCACAAAGGAGGTGCATGGTGCATCCGTGGACCTCGAGAACTATAGACACTTTAGCCTGACCAGTCTTATCTGCAAGGCCATGAAATTAATCATCATGGACCTTATTAACAAAGATATAGGAAATCCCCAAATGCTCGGCCCCATCCACTTTGACTTTGTCAAGGGGAGATCATGCCTGTTAAACTTGGTGGACTTTCTTGAGACAGTCACCAAAGCCCTAGACAAGGACAAATCTGTGCATATGGCACAGTCTCCTACTCAGGCATCATTGGTAAACTCAACCAGCTGGGTATCAACCCATATATTCTCTGGTGGGTTTCAAACCGGCTCACTGATAGAACTGATATGGTCAAAATATGGGACTGCGCCTCCTACAGCAGACCCCCTAACAACTGGTGTTCCACAAGGATCGGATCTGGGGCCTCTACTGTTTGGAATCTACTTCTCCGGGAGCAATCACTGAAACCCCAAGCAATGTCAAAATCCTGCAAGAAGGTCTTACACAGATTAATGAGTGGTGCCAAAGTCATAGTCTTAAACTTAATGCAAACAAAATGCATTATCATCCCCATCAGCAGGGGTAATGTGCCTACAAACTACCACATCAATAGCAATACCCTAAGCACACAGTTAGTGGTGAGAGATCTGGGCACAAAGGTCGACAGCAACCTTAACTTTGATCACCATGTCTCCACAGTGATAGGAAGAGCATTTTATATTGCTCATCTCATAAGTAAGGGCATTGCCTCCAGAACAAAAGAGGTTATAACCCCCCTGTACTCTTCCCTCATCAGGCCAATAATAGAGTACAGAACTCACTTTGGTATGCTCCTTTCCAAACAATTGCACCAATTGGAGAGACCACAACGTTTCTTTACAAAGAAAATTCAGGGTCTTCAAGATGTGTCTTATGCAGACAGACTGAAATCATTGTCACTTTACTGTGTGTCATACAGACTACTCAGATGTGACCTGTGCCATGCATATAGAGGAATCTCTGACTCAGCTTTAATGGAAATGCAACATTTTCATAAGTCAAATGGCACATGGTCACTCACTCAAAAAACTTTAGCCTAGTATGTGACATTAACAGAAATGGTTGGACAGACAGACTGGTCTTACAGAAATTGCCTCACCTTTGGTACAAGCTTCCTATTCATGTTAAACAAAGCCCCTTGTTGGCCCTGTTTAAGCTTGGATTATTGGATGGGTAACCAGAAATTCATTCCAGGGGTTCCTCTTGTGTCCCTCATGGACAGAGGCAATAGGTGTTGATTTTAGTGTCTGATTGAACCAGACACCCTTGGGAATACGGGTTGAACTTGGCTAGGCTTGTAAGGGCCCTGAGGCCATTAGTCTAGTAATGTCTTATGATCTTGTAATCCTATGTAAAAGTAATTATTTCTCTTTGCAAAGATATTTCAAATGGATGCAGTTGAATGAGCTGTGAAATACAGGTTGGGGTATGTTACTTACATAGGTAGATACTTCACAGGTTATAGCCATCTTAAACACATAGGATATGTGATGAATCATCAATTATAACAAATGTATTGTGCCTGTCATACATGTGCAAGTGAGTTTTATATTAAATGTCATCACACTCAAGTTTAAACAACTGGATACACATTAGGCTGAGGTTATATGTGAAACATTAATGATGTATACTAAATAAAAAGTTTATTTATGGAAGCATTACTGATACATTGCTTGCAAGAATCATTTTATAAAAGTAACAATTTTCTTTACTGATGCAGCCCTGATATTGTGAAAACGGGATTCTTACAGACATTGTAAATGCATCTTTTAGCTAGATTTGAATCCTGAATGAGCTGTCTTCTTTATCTCAATGTACTGCTTCACAAATTGTGCCACAGAAATGGACACCCAGATTCATGAATCCTCTGTGTAAGACTAAATAAGTCTTACTCGGAGACTGCAGTTGAACGGTATGACGTCAGCATTCCATGAATATTCATGAGGGTATGCTGACTCCACTCCAAGTCTAACACGGACCATGCAGGAAAGCAGGGGGCGTGTCCGATGGCCGAGCAGTCTCAAGGTCCATGTCCCTGCAAGTGTTTGAAATGTAAAATGTCAACACACAAGAGTGAGTCCGCTCAAATGTCCACGTACCCAACACCACACTCCCTGACATTGTAAACCCCCAGCACAGTTATAAAAAGTAAAACTTAAATTTTTTTTTTCTAATTCCCAATATAGCTGCCCGTATTTGCGCGTGCGTGTGCCCATTGCTTAGCTGCAGTTAGCAATCATGACATGGAAGAGCATAATAAGGAATGTTTATGCAAATTACTCCAAATAGAAATAGTGTAGTGGTAGAGCCTTTGCACAAAGAGGAGGCATTCACGGTTCGAGTTCCACCGCTCCCCTTCCTATTTTATGTTCTAAATTAGTATATGAAATAATTCCTGACATATATGATTAACATTTTACTAAAAATCATTGAAATGGCCTATGTATCAGTGAACAAAATGTATATTTATAAAGAATCCTGACATATAATTGCCCGCAGTTAACGCTTTACCCAGCACAATATAGTTGCCCGTAGTTAAGCAACGCTTTACCTAGCACAATATAGTTGCCCATAGTTAAGCAGCACTTTACCCAGCACAATGTAGTTGCCCATAGCTAAATAGTGCTTTATCCAGCACAATTGGTTTGCGTGGAGGTGCATGCTGCGCCAACCAGCGCACCATTGGGCAGTCGGGCATCGTGGAGCAACATAGAGCAAAGTTGCCTAAACACAGCCACACCCCCTAGCCTGTCTGGACAGTAGTAAAAGAAAACACAATGTTAAGGTTCGAACCCAGGACACTGTGCACCATAATCAAAGTACTGAACCACTAAGCCATGACAGCTTAGGGTAAGCAGCCACTGTTAACATACATATACTTATAAAAGGTAGATTAACCATTACTAAGCAGGTCTGCAGTCAGCCAAGAATTTTCAAAAATGGCCAATCACAAAAAAGTGTGGGAAATGCAGCATATTTAAGCCCCATAGGCGGAAATACTCGCCATAACTGATTGTAGATCCCATCTGCAGTTAGAATGGCTGGTGCTGGAGAGGGTACATGCTTTAGAGCACAACACTGGGGCATCGAGGAGTCGAAATACATGGTTTGGCTCCTTGCACATCGTCATTAGTCAAGACTCCTGCAGGGCCAGTTCCAAGGGACAGAGCACAAAGCAGAGGCTTGGAACCGGTTAGCTCATGACCTCACCAGTGTCACAGGCATTCCTTGGACTAGTGAGCAGGTCCGTCACCATCATGCGAACCTGAAGAGATGGAAGCAGGACTTACTGAACCAATGGATACAGGAGGCCCGTGGGATAAAAGATGCCCCACAACTGAGTAGGTAGCCATGGAATGCAGTATGTACGACATGCTAATTTATTCTATATAATGGATAGGTATGTCTCAATATCCCTTCATTTACTTCACAGCTGCAGGTGTCCGTGCTGCGAATCAGCAAGCCTATGCAGATAGGCTGCTAAGGCTGCGCCACCAGGCAGGTTAGTAATTATTCTGCCTGTATTGTTATATAAAATAGGTGAGAGAGCCTGAAAGAAAGTGTTGTAGCCCAATAATACAGCCATAAAATGCCCTGAATAATTCATCTGCATGTACTGTTATATAAAATAAGCCATACAGCCAGGAAAACAATGTAGTAACCCATTAAGAAAGGTAAAATATGTCTGGAATAATATATCTGCATGTACTGTCATATAAAATAAGTGAGCGAGCCTGAAAAAGAGTGTTCCAACCTATTAATAAAGGTATAATATGTCTTGAATATGTCTGCCGTATGCATTATAATATCAAATAAAGGAGAGAGACTGTGGAAAAGTGTGTAATGTAATTAATAAAGGTATAAAACCTGGAGTGTGTCTGTGTCACTTACTTGGAAATGTTGTTGTACCCTTGCATTATAGAAATAGTACTGTTTTAATAGGTGCTGGCAACCCACAGTTGGGCAGTCCCATCTAAAGTGGTTGATGGAAGTGCCAGTAGCTGTGAAGCATATATACAGTCCTCAACAGTCAAGTTACTGGCTGGCATGCATAAGTAGATCTGGCACACGAGTAGCATGTTAATTTGTTCCCCAAAAATGTGAGTGTGCTACACGAAATGTAGGGTTCTGTACAAATTTAACTGAAAATGTTATGTGAACACATCCAGATATGTAGATAAAGAAATATAAATAAAATCAATAAATTTGTAGCAGTAATATCTGCATCTTGGACAGTTAGTATGTCAGATATAGGTCAGGTATATAATGAGCTAGCCAAACCCATTACACAACCGAATGCATGTTGGCAAATGTAATAATACATGTAGGGGATATACACCTGCAGTCAATAGGAATGTAGTGTAGACTAAAAGTACTTATAAGATGTTAATTGAGGTTTCTTTCTATACCCTACAGTATATGCATAAACAATGCAATTCCACACCTCAATGGGTATGTGTAATCTCAAAACATTTGTTGGGACATATGTCCTATTGTTCTATAATTATCTGCATTCATTTTGATGCATGTGCCCTGTTTAAACACCACAATCATGGTGGCCTGTTGCCACCAATAATCCCTGCATGCTGTTGGAATGTCCACTTTCATTCAATATATGCATGTGTTATGTTTGCTGTTCAACTATTGGAACATTGGTGTGTTGGGTTAATGGGAATATAACTGCATGCTGTTACAACTAATTTGGAATGCTGTTGTTTATGGTGTAATTAAACACACCTAATCACAGAACGTATGGGAAGGCCAGTCCCAGAGAACCCACCTGTCCCTCCTCAGCTGGCGAGTGCACCTGGCACCAGCAGGTCCAGTGCCCAGCCCAGGCTCCCCTCCTCCGATGGTCCTGTGCCACCTTCAGGTGGAAGCTCTGCAGGGGATGGGGCTAATCCTCCCCATGCAAGCATGGGTGGAGAAGGGCCACCTGTCACCCTTCAAAGGGTCCGGGTTATGGTGCGTAGGGAGATCCAGCATTCAACTGCTGATCCCCTATGCCAGCTCGAAGCGAGAGTGGCGCATCTCACGGGTGAGCCTGTCCATCCTATGCAGCCCCCAGCACAGCCACCCTCGGGGTTGTGAAGGTGCAGTGGTGACTGCCCATGGGTGGGGATCTCAGTTCCACTGTTACCATCTGTGGATTCATGGGCTTGTGATTTTCAAACATCTATCCCCATCAATTGTGTTCACCCACCCCATGTGTCATACACCACCCCTGTATGCATCTTGTTTGTCTTATCTGTTTACCTCCCCAAATATACCTACTTCCTCTACTTCACTTTCCACTCTCACCTGAGAAAAAAAAAAGGGCAATCTGTACCAACAAAAAAAATTATGCCCCATACATAGCTGCCCATTTTGCACATGTCCGCTGGACATGTAAACTGATAATTATAATTGGCAGTACAACATACTTTGTTGTCCTCACCCCTCTCCCAGGGGTGGAAGGTTTCAAATTTCACTCCAAATTTATTGCATATGCACAGCTGTTGCTGGTAAAGAATTGGGCAGCTATGGACCTTCCCTACACCCATCTTGCACATCCCGAGCTTGTTTTCCTACCGTCTTTGCCTCTTTGTGCCCCCTTTTTCACCACTTTCCTATCTCCCCACTTTCTTTTCTTTCAAAGAAATTAGCTTGGGGGTTAGCGGGAGTAAGCAGTTTTAAGCAGTAGTAAGCGTGATTAAACGAGTGTGTGCATGTGTACTCTTAGCTAAGCATCGCACAAACCCACGCAAACCCGTGCAAACCCACTTACAACTGCTTAAAAGTGCCTTAGTCACTCTATGTCAGGGCCCTTGTTCTGCTCAGCAGCAAAATAAACACCTCTGTCAGTCTCAAACCCCAGACCTTGGACACCCCAGACTGCATGAATTACCACTACGCCACAGGAGATATGCAATAACTTGGTGCTGAAATAAATATATAATGCATTACAAGTGAATGTAAAGGAAAAATAGGAAGGCCATAACACAAAGCTTGTTCTGTCGATCTTTACCAGCAATTGTTGTGGACTTGCATTACATGAGTGTGATATGAGAAGCAGCCATTCTATCAGCAAATAATGTTACAGAGGCACTTAACCACCACCACACAGTATCATATCAGGACAAAAAGTGGCATATCTGATTAGGGCAGAGGCCATACTTCCTAACTGTGACTACTTTTCAGGGATGTCCCTGATTGTGAAACATATTGTAGCTGTGTCCCTCTGAATCCCTATGAAAAGTACTGATGTCAGTCAGAAAGGTGGGGTATTACACAATGAATACTGACAATAATATCAGTAGGCACCACTTGTACTTCATAAAAGGAGTACTAATCCATATGCACTGCTTCACTCAAGTCTACACTTTCTGTCTCTATTATGTGTAAGGTGTACCTCACTTTTAACTACCTATCCCTGACTCCATGCAAAGATGTATCTGAGTGTTTCATAGGCCTGACAGGCACAAACACACAGGCGTATCAGCTATTCTGCTGTTACACACTCTTCGAATAGCTTTGGTAGGACTTCCACAAGCATACCCTTATGTAGGAGTACAACACAGAAATACCAAAGGATGTAGCCATGTACTGGTAGCAACTGACTGTAACAATGCCATTGTACCAGTGATGAAAACACCTGTGGGTTGCACAGACAAAGAATAACAGTGTAACATCTGGCTACCATCTGGATAGGTTCACAGTTGGGAATTATGCAGACAAACCACCTGCCTTGATAAACTAATAGGTACACATCAATCCTTTAAGTCCAGTAAGATAACATTCACAAAATAATACATAATGCTCTCTGTATATCAGCACCCCCCACACACACAATTAAAATATACTTGCGTGTTTAGGGTCTGCCAAGGATGTAGGTAGGCATACTCAGTACTGGAATTGTCCAGTTTTCTTGAGAACCCTGTGCTAATGTCAACAATAAAAAACACAAACCCTGCAGAAGTGAGTACATTAATATTCACAGTATAACAGTTAGCAAACAGTTTATGTGCCAAAAGAATACTTCTCAATATCTACTTTTGTATGGCAGTTAATTATATGAGTAGAAAAGAAACTACATAGTCACATAAATGTTGTGTAAGCATTTGTAGGGGTGAGTTAAACTCTACACTGATAGCTCTGTACTGGAAGTGGCAACAGTCCTGTCTGAGTACAACATGTACATCACTGTCTACACCTCTAGCTTTAGATACAAGAAGTATACCAACCTTCTGACTTACACAACAGTGTCCACAGCAAACAAGCATGGGCCCCACTCTGGAAATCTGAAAGGGCTACGCCTACACACCTTAGAAATGTATAGCATTGGGTTGCTATGACAGTGAGTACTGCAATTACCACACAGCAGGCTGTATGCATTTACCAAATGTTGGGCACCAATTGGTGCAGAGGGCATCACATGCACATGCGCAGATACCTATAAAAGCAGACTGTACTTGCTATCCCCACATGCTGCGATCATTACATTGCACATGTCAGAGACTATATAACTCCTGGAGAGTAGTGAAATAAAATTATTACTTAATAAAAAAATATTTAATTAAGCAAAAATCATATATACTTAATTACTAACCAAAAATATTAATTAAGAAATAATAAATACTTAATTAATAACCAAAAATAAAAATTAAGTAAAAAACTTTACTAAATTAATACAAAAAAAATAAATAAAAAAAAGTTATCAAAG
Organism: Protopterus annectens; assembly: GCF_019279795.1. Taxonomy (NCBI): domain Eukaryota; kingdom Metazoa; phylum Chordata; order Ceratodontiformes; family Protopteridae; genus Protopterus; species Protopterus annectens. The sequence continues at coordinate 1,156,933,707 of NC_056732.1, read as the reverse complement.
CATACACAGATGGACCTGAAAGTGACAAACAGGTGCACTGTCTGCATGTACGTGCATAGTGGACACATGGGAAGGGTGACATGCCCTGCATTACACAGTGTTAACACTTCATATTTCTTATTGGTGGCCAGTATGCATTTTACTACACATATGTTACAACTTGGGTACACATGTGTGTATGACATGGTTTGACACTATGCTGTGGGTGATACTGTTAATATCGGTCATTGGGTTGCATTCTGGTAGTGTACATAACCTCAACAGCCTGATTTTAACCAATCGTTAGATGATGTCTTGACAACCGACACACAGATGTAGGATACGCAGTAGCATTTGAATCCTTCCGGTACTATACTATACCAGTAACCAGTGGTATTGACCACCACCCATTCCTGGGACCACTTCTGTTTGGCATGTAGCCATCCTAGGTACAAGCAAACACACTAGGGATATGTCCTTCCACATCTGGTAATGCATACAGTGGCCTACAATGCATTCTCCGGATGAGACACTTATCCTCCACAAGGGTATCATACAGACAGATACCTGTTGACCAACCCATGCTGTACAGCTATAAGCCAACTATAGCATAGTCATCCACATTTACTATACATAGTATGCTGACAGTACCACATTGGTAGTAGCCCACAACATGTAGCAGGGGTACCGATGTGTACATACAGCCACATGTTATGTCATCTGTCCTTTGGTATTCACATTTCCAAAGGTATGCTGATGTCCCTCAGTGTATCACATAAGCAATAAGGAGTCTGTATGCATATCCACGGAGTTGTTGTACACCTATAATGAATGCCCATTATTGACAGACTGTGTTGTGTTTGAACATGTCTGTAATATACCCCAGGCATGAACCCTCACTCACACTATTCTATAGAAACTGTCATGGGTGTGTGTGTGACACAGATGACCTAGACCACAGATCACTACAGTGGCTGGCCTTGTCACATACATACATATGTGACCTAAGGTCTGAGAAGCAGCAGCACAAACTGTCAATGGTAACAGATGTATTCGTATAGAAAGCAGGCTTCACACCTATGAAGTAATTGAGGTCACATGTACATATATGTATTTGCCACACAGATACCAATTGAGGTCACATGTACATATATTTATTTGCCACACAGATACCTGAAGTGTGCAATGCACATACTGTTGTTTTACTGATATGTCATACAGTAGTAAAAGCAAAACCCACAACCCATTGATCAGCAGTGTCACACACACAGCATTTGGAGGATTCAAACCCCTACCTAACTATGTTATGATACTACAGAGATATGCATTAACACAACATGCTATATGCGTTAGTGGGAGCTTGCATTTCCACTGCTGTATTTGTAGGATACTGACATCATTAGACTTGCCAAGGAGGAATCTACTTCTTTTAATGTGTGTTCCTAGTCTCCAAAAGGGCACTCCTCTCAAAGAGAATCACACACACACACACACACACACACACACCCACTCATCAAATGCAGGATTCAAACCCCTACCTAAATATGTTATGATACTAGAGAGATACGCATTAACACAAAACACTATATGCTTTACTGCATGTTTTTTTTCTCCTTCTATATTTGTAGGATGCAGACATCATCAGACTGGACATGGTAATGTGTGTGCACTTTGTTTTATGCAAGCCCAGGTATGAACCATGTGGCTCAGCAGGTGTTAACAGCTTGGACAGGACTCCACAATTCTTAGCTTGTGTGATCTATCTGTGGACAAATTGCCATTCCTTCATATGACAATACATACGTATGCACAGATTGTTGATTTTGTGGATACAACATGTCTGCGATGTTAATAAAGGGCTATTCAGTCTATGTGGGACATGTGTAGCTCCTTTCAGTGATGTATTTCCTGGGTGGCTGCCTTGCAAACAGTCTAGCAGGTTTGGGAACCATGATCTGCCCATGAACATACCAAAGTTGATAGGGTTGTGTGTTTGTCAGCTTCCAATAGCTCTGTTTATGACTTCAATCATGATGGAATCCATGGCCTTGCAGATCAGACTTCATAGGCTTATAGGACTATAGTTCCCATAGTTTGTTGTGCACCAACACTTGTGGGGTGTGCATATGTTGCTGTAACTCATTCAACAGTTTCAGATCCAGTAGAGAGGGTGAGGCTCCACAGACTGTTCAGGTGCAGGGTCTGTTTGTTCTGTAGTTCACTTATGACACATATAGGGAAACAATGTAATCCAATTGATGCCATGTTTTAGGCTTTGGGAGGAGCTGTTTACCCATTCTACATGTGATATCTCCTGGTATGATGATAGAGCCTGTTGTCAATGGGAGGTGGGTATGTATGTATGGCCCTGTCTGACAGGATGTCAGCATTGTCAGTCAGGTACAGTTGGCCCTGACTCAGGACATATATGAGTGTACATTGCTATTTATGACATAGCTGAAGGAAGTGTCATGGTTCTGTGTGGACTCCTTCACAGATAATCTTTCCAAAACACCGACAGACTTTAGCACTAAACCCCTGTTATACTCTTTTACACACTTAACACTCTACTGATCCTTTTGATCAGTCAACAGAGTATTTCATCATAATATCCTGGCATGTCCAAAGGTTGGTTTCGTGTGTACTCTCCAGTCCAGCTGGTGAATATGGGAATTTTGAGGCAATGTTACCACTGCCTTATGTACACAGACAACCCTCTCCTCCTCCCAACAAACTCAGATATATGTGAGATATACAACTATATAGACAAACAGGTGGCTGAGCTCTCTTGACCCATGACTGGCACAGTCTATCAGGCTGTGAAGGTAACCACACACACCACAAATCCAGTCTCACATAGACATATAGCGACAGCAAACAAAATACATTACCACACAAAAACATACTCGGAGGCTCTAAATAAAATCTGCCTAAGCAGCAGAGATCTCCAAAGCAGACACCCAAACAACTGCTACCCCACAACAATACCCACATATCACATAGTTCACAAAGTCAGTGTCCCACACAGTCACTGCCCTTAGGGCTAAACAACACACCTAATACACTTGTAATAGGTGACTCTATTGTCAGACACACTGACATCCCACTCACCAGGTTGAACAAGTAGAAGGTCACTTTGAGCTGTTTGTCGGGTGCTAGGTTCCTCCTTATAACACATGCACGCAGGTTACTCCAAAGCAAGTACAAGTATGGCTCCATCATTGTCCATGCCGGTGTGAATGACCTCAGATGTTCCTCCCTGGACTACATGACAAGAGACATAGAGGAGCTATCTGATCATGTAGGCCAGGCCAGTATGACCCTGACCTTGTGTAGCATCCTACCCTCACCAAGAATAATGGCACAGTATACAGACAAACTGATCAATTTTAACAGTTGGCTAATGTTTTGGTGTCATTCAAAGGGGATCCAATGTCTGTCAGCCTGTGATGACATGCTCAACATGCCACGTAGCTTTGCTATGGACGGCTTGCTCCTGTCACCCTGAACTTTTGAATACTGGCTAAGGCTCTTGCCACCCCCATAGTGCCTTTTTTAGGCAAGGCTCAAAAGACAAACTCACCTTCATAGAAAATACAAGGTAAAAGACACTAAGGGTAATGCTGCTGAACATCAGATGTCTAATCCTCAAAATGCATGCACTCAAGACTCTCCTCAGTATGGAGAATGTTGATATCTGTGCAGTAACAGACACCTGGTTCAGACTCCCAAAAGCACCCCAGCACTACCAGGTTATACTTCATACCATGCTTTTCGGCAACAAGACTCGGACCGTCCAACATAAATAGGGGGAGTATCCATATACATCACAGATACACACACCTACAGGTTAGTAGCACTGCACGAAGCATCGGAGACCATACATGTGCAACTAACAGTGGGCAAAACTGCCTTTCAGTTTGTAGCCTGCTACAGAACACCCTCCCAAACACAGGAACCCCACTTGGCTTTCCTGGGAACACTGGAGAATATGAAGGTCTCTCCAAACACCATTATATTGGGTGACTTCAACTACCCAAACATTGACTGGGAATACTACTCAATCCCCAACACCCTTGCCCAATGGTTGCTAGAATTTATAAACTCAAATGCTATGGCACACCTGGTCACCACACCCACAAGAGGGGTAAACATATTGAACCTGATCATCACCAACATGGGGACCCTATGTTCCACACCAGAGGTATATCCCTCATTGGTAGGGTCAGACCATACATTTATCTCACTGGACATCCATATCCCATCCCCACCCCCATCCTGGGTAATCTCGGTGAAGAAATTCTCAGAAGCAAATGTCACACTTCTCAAAACTGAGGTGGTATCCTTCAAAGACCCTGGGACAGTGGTAAATATGGCTCAGACTGCTGAATCCTTTACAAATGCATTCTATGGACACCTACTGGAATGCATGGATCGTGCTATCCCAAATAAAAACAAGATTCACTTCTCCAAAGACAGGGGACCTGTCTGGTGGACCCCAGCCATAAATAAGCTATACAACGAAAGGAGGAGGCTACTACATGATAGAGCACAATCCCAAAAAGGGAAGGTATCTCTGATCAGTAGTAGCAAGATGCTTCCATCACACATGAATTCATCTAAGGCCCACTTTGGAAGGAAAATTGCACCAGACACTAAGGACAATCACAAGTCTTTCTTTAGTTATGTCAGGAACCTGGGTGGCAACTCCCAGATATGCTGTGAGTTAATGCAAAATGACAAAACATACACTGAACCCACAGACATTGCCAACATCCTGGCAAACAGGTTCAGTGCAAATGTCTCCCCCCCCATCCCCCCTAAAGAGCAACTGTCCATCCCAACAGAGTGTAGCCTCCCTGACATCACAGATGAACAGGTGAGAGCTGCCCTCTCCAAAGCAGACAACATAGCATCAATGGGACAGGATGGTGTCCCGGCCTGCATCTTACACGAGCTTCATGATGAACGTAACCCTCACATTAAGTCACTGTTCAATATCAGACGTACTACAGGATATGTACCCAAGGAATGGCATTCAGCAACAGTGGTCCCGCTCTACAAAGGTGGTGCCACAATGGACCCAGGACACTATCGCCCTATAAGCCTAACTAGTCTGGTCTGCAAAGCTATGGAGTGTATTGTCATGGAACTTATACACAAAGACACCGGCAACCTACAGACACTGGATCCTACCCAATTTGGCTTTGTTAAGGGCAGATCTTGCCTCTTGAACCTGGTCGACTTGTTTAAACAGTCACCAGGTCCATAGTCGTAGGGAAGGTAGTCCACACAGCCTACCTGGACCTCGCAAAACCCTTCAACACAATACCATACAATACACAAAGACACCGGCAACCTACAGACACTGGATCCTACCCAATTTGGCTTTGTTGAGGGCAGATCTTGCCTCTTGTACCTGGTTGACTTCCTTAAACAGTTACCAGGTCCATAGTCGTAGGGAAGGTAGTCCACACAGCCTACCTGGACCTCGCAAAACCCTTCAACACAATACCCCACTCAGGCATCATATATAAGCTCACCAGCTTAGATATCAACACATATGTCACAAGATGGATTGCTAACTGGATCAGGGATAGCACCCACATGGTCAGTATTGCAGGTGCCATGTCTGACTTTACACCAGTTACACATGGCATCCCACAAGGCTCAGCCCTGGGACCTCTCTTATTCAGTATATATTTCGCTGATGTACAGGCTAACACAGGAGGAACATGGCTGACCATGTTCGCAGATGACTGCAAACTGGGTGCCATAATCTACACTCCAGCTGGCACATGCATCCTCCAAAAGGGTCTCACAGAGATGGATAACTGGTGCCAGAGCCATGACCTACAGCTAAATGCCATTAAATACATAGTCATCTCCTTTGGGAATAACAAAGTGCCCACACATTACACATAGGTGGTAATCCATTAAGTACGGTAGAAGTTATTAGGGATTTGGGGACACAAGTAGTTAGTAATCTCGCCTATGACAATCACGTTGCCAAAGTGGTTAGACAGACCTTCTATATAGCCCACCTTATATCAAAAGGTTTCACATCTAGATCAAGTGAGGTCATTGTGCCCCTATACTCATCAAGCCCATGATTGGATACAATGCCCCATTTGGGATGTACCTTATCCGACACCTGCAGCAACTGTAATGGCCATAAAAGTACCTCACCAAGTGGATCTAGGGACTCACACAGATGCCCTGCGCAGTTTGGCTAAAGTAACTCCAGCTCTACTCAGTCACTTACCGCCTACTCGGATGCAATCTGTGCCTGTTGTTTAAAGCCATGTCCAACCCAGAATTAATGGGCAAGCTCCACCTCAGGATATCCGAATACCTTAGAGCTACACGCTACAGGGGCTTAAACCTCAGCACAGATATTAATAGGGCATGCTGGTGGGACAGATACATATCCCAGAGGCTCCCCTCACTCTGGAATGGGATCCCAGTCCTGCATAGGCAGAGCCTCCCACTCACCCCCTACAGGAGACATCTTGACAAGTGGATGGGTGATCGTATGTTTACCCCCGGGATCTCTTCTGGGTCCCTGCTAGACAGAGGCACAATAAACTAAACATAAAAGGGCTATCTTGTGTGACCTACTATTCACAGGCACAGTCTACTAATCTAACAGGGTTGTGAAAGCCAAACACACTCTGGCTAGGCTTATAAATGTCCTAGGGCAGAAAGCCTATTATCAACCTATGAACCTATGATAATGTTCGGGATGCACATTGTTTATTGATGATACTGATTGTAAATTTTTTATCTTCTTTGCTTTCCCACTTTCTATGAACAACCTAAGTATCTGCAGAACATATTTGATTATGACAGGGTTCCAATATATTATATATGTGTCTGTTGTCATATAACTGTGTGCACAAGGCGGATTGGTGAATAGTGAGAGGTTCCTGGGTTAACACATGCAACTGCCAGATATGTGTGGCCCACTGCTGTTCTCAGACATGGCCTAAGTGTGTGAGCATGCCCAGTTTGGCCTTTCAGTGTTTTGTTGCCTGACATTTATCTCATTTATTCAAGTATGTGAGCATGCCCAGTGTGACCTTTCAGTATGTTGCTGTCTGACGTCCACTACATTTGTTGATGTGTGTGAACATGACCAATATTAATATTTATACTATATGTGTGTTGAAAATCAGGTTCTATTCTTACTGCAGGGCTCACCTTTGTGTCATAACTCGACAGGGATTATGCTGTGCCTGCAGGGTTTCCATGAGATACTTTGCATAGACTTATCAACATTTCTTCATACAGGCTGACCAGCAAAATGTTGTCATGGTTTAGTGGTTCAGTACTATGACTATAGTGCACAGTATCCTGGATTTGAGGCCTGTCACTGCTTTATATTTTCATACTGAGCAGACCAGACTGCTTAAGGGCCAGTAGAGCAAATACGAGCATGTTGGCTTTTGTTCAGCTATGCCCAACTTAGACCAAGCTTGTCCAACATTGCTCAATGTTAACCAACATTGCTGAACGTTGCCCAATATTGCTCAACATTGACCACAGTTGTGCTAGTTTTAGTGTGTGCAATTTTGTTTACATATACTAAATGGTGGTAAAAGCTGTTTAGCACTGCTTTATATTGCTTAACACATGGCAAACATGCCTCAGGTGGTGCTGCAGGGCTACCTATGTTGGATGCACATACTACACTCCCTATACATGTTTGAAAACAGGTAGTGTCAAGTTAGGCATCCCTTTTACTATATGTGTGAGTCAGAGAGAGGTATAATTTCCAGGGTTCCTACTGAGCCAGTGTATGTGCTATGCGTTGCCTCTTTGCCAAGGCCAAAGCATACTGGACATGCATCCTTCTGCCTACTGGGGCAGGCACAGGTTGTTCCTTCTCTGAGTCACGCTCTGCCTGTGATGGCCTTGGCAATGGTGGGGGGCTGTTTGGCCTGGGCCTATGTTGCTCCTGCTGCAGCTGTTTTCACAGGATCATATTATGTAGCATATCACATACCTTGAGAATTTGGATACATGTAGTTGGTGAGTACTGCAAGACTCCACTGGATGTGTCCAGGCACCGGAACCGAGCCCAAACACACGCTCAATTACATTTCATGTTTGTGCGTGTGCCTCATTATGGCATTCCTGTTCAGGTGTGTGTGCATTTCTGATGGGTGTCATCAGCCACGGCTCCAGTGCATAGCCAGCATCCCACACTAGGTGACCATGAGGGATGTCCCCATTGGCAAATGTCTGGTACAGCTGTGTCAGGTGCCAGATATGGGAATCATGGTAGCTTCCAGGGCAGCCAGCATACACATTCAGTATTATGCCCTGGGCATCACACACAACCTGGCAGTTGATGGAGGGGAAGCCCTTGCGGTTAAAGTAGACCCTACCCCGCTCACCGGCTGGTGCTTTGATGCATATGTGTGTGTAGTCTATTGCACCCACTACCTCAGGGTATTCCGCTATTTGCTGGAAGAGACGCATATTGCTGGCCAATACCTCACAGGAATTGGGGAAATATACATGATCACCGACATGTGCTGACATGGCATCCAGGAACTGGTGCAGTACCCTGGATGCTGATGCCTGTGATATCCCCATCATATCACCAATTGGTCTCTGGAAGGTACCTGTTGCTAATATTCTTAGGCCAACACATACCTTGGTTTCCACTAGGATGGGTTCCCCTCTGTTGGTTGTGTGTGAGGCGTGGCCTGCACAGCTCAACAATTTGCTGCAAGAGATCTCTGTCCACTCTCTAGCACTCCACTATCTCCAGCTCATGTAGCCCCTGATAGGTTAACCTGGGCCTGTACACTCTTCTCCGTCTCCTCACTGTGGGTTATCCAGCAGCATTTGCATTGTCAACACCCTCAGCATGTTGCATATGTCACCTTATAACAGCAATGGCAGCCCCTAACATTTCTTTGTCTCAGAAAAGCTTTTTCAGTTTTCACTTCTATTAGCTTACTGCAGTGTTGCAGTGTCTCTGAGAGAAACATAGTGGAATGTTGTTTGCAGAGTTTTAAGTCCTGGGCTGGGCTGGGCTAGTGTACTGCCTGTGTAATTGCCTGATTCTGATTGTTTTCACCTGCTAGCTCTGCTAGTACTCCCTGGTTAACTTCCTACTATTTGTTGTGCTTCCTTTTCCCTTTCTGTTTCCTGGGGGGGGGGGTGGGGGGGGGGGCAGCACTGCAAACACAAGTGCAAACATGCGCACACCAGCTCACATGTGTGCACATATGCTTACATGGGCTACAACTTGCTTATTCTTGCTAAAACATGTGCACACAGGCGCATACGCGCTTACAAACATTTCAACAACCTTAGACATGCTTACTCCAGCTTAAACGCGCACACAAAGACATACACACACAGTCTTACTCGGATATACAGTTGCGCACCCACTCACAAACATGTTGCAAGCACTTAAACAAGAAAGTTTAGTGTTATCCATGGCATACACCTTCAATTTCCTGCCTTTAGCTAGGCAACCTGTTGACACACCTCTTCCAGTGATGAGTAACTGACAGCAAACACATGCCACTCTGCTCCAATGAGCTTCACTTCTTTCATACCTACCCCCCCTTGTGATGTCACTTATCTTCAACTTTGATACTCCCCTTATCCTACTACTACACTCCACTGACTGTGCTCATTTGCTATGTAAACTTGGGATTCACTATCCTTATCCTCATTTGCATAGGATTGCCTACTAATGCTTGGTTACATCTCTTAGACTGAGCTTCCCCCCTTAGCAACCTCTACTCGGTAGCCATGTTGTCTTCAGCCTGCCATTCCCTTGCATTGTACATTTGGAATTACAATAAAATCCATATTTGTGGATTTTAATTATTGGTTTTCTGGTTTTTAGAGTGCAGCACGTTTGTGCGGTGCTGCGCTATGCTTAAACTTTAAAGATCGGGATAAAACAAATTATTTTATTTTTATTTTGCATCGGTGAACATTGTCAATGGCCATATTTTTTGCCATTGGCATGCTTCCTCAACTGGCTGCATCCTTTTTTGGGGGCTGTCATGGCTCAGTTTTGCTATTTGCAGAATGGTACTCAGTTGTCAAAGGAGTACATTTCTGCAAATAACACTACTCTTACTCGGACAGGTTCGGTTTTCCTGGATCACAAATTTACCTCATTTACATAGCTTTTACCTGCAACTGAGGTAATTTGCATATCCTAGCCCTGTCCGTGTAAGAGTCATTTTAGGAGCTCTCTTGCACACCCCTACAGGCTGTTCCTGGATCACTCGGCGGACATGTTGGCTGCATGGAGTCTTACTCTACTCTTAGACTCCATGCAAGCCTTCATGAATCCGGCCCAGAATCTCTCCATTCAGTGCTGTCTAGAATGCTGAGGAAAGAACACTGTTACCACATGTGAGTGTGCTATATAAGCAGCCTATACTAAAATGTTCACTTGTTTCCTTAGGTTGTGAACCATGTTTGCACCCTGCCAAGAGCAGGACAAATGCAATTAAAATGACTAAAACATCAATAATATTACATATTTGTAGTAAAAATAATGTTGAAACCTGCTTAACGGCGCACCAAGGAGAACTCAAATCTGGAATGTCAACACGTCTGTTCAGACCCAAATTCACAAAACACCACAGGAGTCTATTCAGACCCAAACGCACGTAGTTTAATGTAAATCTCAACACGAATAATAAAAAGCAAAACAGTCAGTTCATACACAGCAAACTTGATGAATATTCCAATATTCTTCAGGCAAAAACCAGATAGGATAAAATCCAAGGTAAAAAACTGCTTTATTCACAAAATCGGTAAGCGCTTTCGCTGATAAGCTTTTTCAAACCAGTACAAAGCATACTGCAGCACAACAGTTTATATAACAGCATTAATTAATCAATTAAAAAGTTAATATGTAAATGCATTACTTAAAGGCATACACATATGTATATGTGAATTCAACAGTGAATACTCAACTATTACTCAATACTTTAATATATTAAAACTTTAAAAGACAAATAATTTAAAAATAAATGATTTAAAATAGAATGTATGTATATATACTAACTTTATCATATCAATAATTTAAACAAAGTAAAACTTATCGTCTTCTGTTTTTTAGTATAGGTTTTAATGGAATTCTATCATTTAAACCTGGGGGGATATGTGCTCTAGTTCTAATTATCCATTCAGCTTCTGCTGATTCTGTAATGTTTCTAGTATCTCCCCCTCTATCATTAACTTTAATTACTTGTAAAACAGAAAACTTAAAAATATGTGAATTGTCAGTAAGTATTACGTGTTTAGACAGTGCATTCAAATCAGATTTGATCCGTATCTGATATAAATGTTCTCTAATGCATTCTTTTAACATTCTATCAGTTTTGCCAATATAAAAAGATAAACATGACGAACACCTAGCCATGTATACCACGTATTTGGTTTCACAATCTGCATTAACCCTTATATTAAAAATTTCAGCTGTAATAGGATGTATAAAAATATTCATATCATATAAGTGAACACAAAAATTACATTTGTTACAAGGTTTCACACCGTACAAACCTGTACAATTATTATCATTATTTTGATTTTTGCAACATAACATTCTATATAAATTATTTGCATTCTTATAAGCAAATTGTGGTTTAGACTCTAAACACTTAGAAATTTCAGGATCCAGTTGTAAAATGTCCCAATATTTTTATATAGCTCCTTTTATATAACTAATATCTTCAGTGTATTGTAAAGTAAACCTAACTTTAGTGTTGCTTGTATTGATAACATCAGTTATAGTTCTATATTCTGTTAAACCCTGTTCTGAAAATATAGGACATGCACTGTTGTTTCGATGATCTTTAACCTCATTGAAAACAGCATCTATTTCTCTAGGCTTATATCTCCTCTCAATAAATTTATTACAGAGGTCTATTAGTTCTTGATTAAAATTCTGCAAACATGGATTTACCCTAGACATTCTCATGCCTTGTCCTTTGAGGACATTTTTAAAAACATGGGGAGGATGCATACTTTCTCTAAAGAGGAGTATTTCTATAGCACGGCTTACGATGTACACCTGTGTTGAAATGACCATCATTCAACCGCCATATATTGACATCCAGAAAGGATATCTGAGTGTCTGAATAATTCATGGTGAACTTAAGAAATGTAGTTAATTCATTAACTTGTCTTTCAAAAACCAATAAATCTTGTATGTTACCATGCCATAGAAAAAATAAATCATCCACAAAACGTTTATAAAATATCACATGACTTCTAAATAACTCTAGCATGAATAATTTATCTTCTTCCCACAATGCCATAACTAGGTTGGCGTAGCTATTGGCACAAGAAGTGCCCATAGCTACGCCATCCTTTTGTAAATAAAAGTCATGATTGTGCAGAAAAACATTACTTTCTAACACTACTTCCAATAATGTACACAAGAAATCAACTTTGGTTGGGTTTAAATTGGTATGTAAATTCAAATATTTCTGAATAAAAGATAGTCCATCATCATTGGGTATATTAGTGAACAGAGAATTTACATCCATGGTAACAAGATATAAGTCAGGCACATTATTATATGATTGTGTAACTTGATAAAAATCCAATAGAAACTCTTTAGAGTCTTTAAGGATAGCACTATTTTTGTTAACATATGGTCTTAACATTCTTTCTATGTAAAATGATATATTTTCCGTTACCCATCCTCGACCGGAGACAATAGGTCTCATAGGAGGGTTTAAAGGATTCTTATGAATCTTGGGTAGACCTCTTATAACTGGTACTATGGGTTCATCTACTATTAAGTAATCATATAAATGGTAATCCATGATGCCTAATTTATACATGTCTTGTAAATTATTATATACCCTCAAAATAATAGCTTGGACATCATCAGACCTTAACATCTTATAGTATTTCGTATCTGCTAACATATTTGTCATTCTATTATTATAATCTGTGTTGTCAAAAACAACAATAGGACCTCCGTTATCAGCAGGTCTTATGGAAATATTTTTGTCTTGCATTAAATTCCTTAAAGATTTCCTCTGTCTGAAGTCTAAGTTATTTTTCTTAGAAATATGTTTACTATCATAAATATTATAAAGCTCTTTCTCAACTGCTTTACTAAAAACATCTATAGTAGGATGCAAATTTGGTATAAATAAACTAGGTTTCTTGAATGTATGGGTGTTAACGGAATTCTCTTGACCCGAAAACATAACCTTAAGTTGTAGATTCCTAGTGAACAATTTTAAATTTAAAATAGTATCAGTAATGTAACTTTGTTTAGATGGAACAAATGACATGCCTTTATTGAGAACTTCCAACTCATATTTATCTAGAGGTCTGTGTGACATGTTATAAACTAGCCCAGCTTCTGCCACATCTTTTTTAAGGTGGGTTCCCTGATGTCGTTGGTGGGGGCTTTTCGCTTTTGTCTGCCCCTGCTCATTGAGCGATTCCTGCCCTTCTGATAATTGTCCGCTATAGGGAAAGGGTGTGAGAGTTCACCTTGTGTATCTCCAGGTAGATTTCGTACTTTACTACGCACTACCTGCAATGGGTTCACCAACCTAGAAGATGCTTGGTTATCATTAACTAAACCAGGTGCTATCGCACTACCCTGTGCAGACTTACTGCAGGAAGTTAACTTTGTGACTGTTCGTGACTGTTTTATACAGTAGTTTGGCGGTTTCCAGCTTACCACCTCGGACTTTGTGTTTCGTGAATTTGGGTCTGAACAGACGTGTTGACATTCCAGATTTGAGTTCTCCTTGGTGCGCCGTTAAGCAGGTTTCAACATTATTTTTACTATTATTCTGATTCTTTACCTGCTTTCAGCGCACTCTCTACCGTGGTATATTTTGTTAGTTGGTTTTACAATATTACATATTTGAAATATATGCCAGTGTGATTTTAAAACAGGAGTTAAGCAATGTCATAGTTTCCCACATCAGTACATTCATATGACAAAATGTATGTCAAGATTTATTAGGAACTCTCTTTGTAAAATGATCTGGGAACAGGTTCTGCATTACCTGCATTGTTTTTCTAAACTCAATACATTTACACATTATGCCACAGAGATAGGAGCCTGGCAACTTGATTTTTTTTTGTTTTACTCAGTGCAGTCCAGACTATTAAAAAAAGTGCAGCAATGCCAGTCTTTACGCTATTGATGGCAATCCATATAAAATTTGTCAGTTTTCACCTTGGGCAGTGAAATGCAGTTAACTGTAATTGGCTGCTCCCAGTCAACAGAGCACAATGCCAAACTGTATACAAGTGATACATGATATAGTTTAGCAAAGGCAAAAAGTGTTCAGATGTAGTGATAATGTGATATTATATCCAGTCACTTTGAACATGCAACAGAAACAAGTTATGAAAGTTTTCCTTTGTCATTTGACAGTAAATGTTTGGATGACTGAGTTATTGCAAACAGCTAGGGTACCCATGTCCTCAATAATATTAAACAAAGACTGCAAACACGGCAGGTGTCTTCCTTTCTTTTTGTGTGGAGCCTCATTTCTTATCTAGGCTTTCTTAATAGCAATTCTATCTCTATTTCATTGCATATGTTTTCTTTACCATTGATTAAAGTACTCCCTTGAATATGATCAACATTTGTTAGTAAGGGTCAGTAACTGTAGTCATTAAAGCCAGCATTTGAATATTAAGAATGCTGCTCTCTGAAATCACCAAATAAACTTTCAGACTTTTTGGTATGGCTCTTATCCCTGAAAAACCCTCAATATGTATACATTAAAGATGGGAGTCTGTGAAAGCTGATTGTTTCTTACACCATGCTTAGTGCAGATTGATATTCATGAATGCCAATGATTTAACACCTAACCTGCATACTCACAGTGCTTACAGGGCTGACTCTGAACCTTATACAGGTAATCATTTAGCTATACTACTGTATTAACAAGGTATGTTGATATTTCTTACATAATACTTTTTAGTTGAACATTAAAAGGTGAATTTCACTGACCACTGAAAAGCATTTTTTATCTTAATTGTCTTTTTTATCCCTTTCTTTTGGCATAGCCATGTCTACATTTCAAAATGTATGCTGCATAATGCTATGTGACTTATTTTTTAGTTTGCATTTAATTTTATGTTTGCAGTTATTGCAGGTGAGTGTATTCTACCTTTGTATGAAGCTCTGCCATTTTTACTTATGTTAGTAGAAAAAAAAAAAAAAGTGTCCTGTTTGTGGATATTTACCTGACTGCTCTCCAAGGTATTGGAGATGGCAGCTACAACTGTTTTGTCTTACATTTCTAATGCTACGTTTTTAATTACTATTGTTAATGCTGCATGTATTACACAGTTAAACCTGTGTTATCTGCATTACAGAACTGTTATAGATCATTGTTGATATTTGATTTTGAGGATTTTATTTTATTTTATTTTTATTTATTTATTTTTTTGGAGGGGGGTAATGTCCTAATGTTTGTGTAATTATAGGGAGCCTTAACTTTTAAATAGTTGTGAGCATGTTGGATGCATGTAGGCATTGATAATTGAGCTCAAAGCCATTGTATCTGTGAATTATACATGTAATTATGTGTGTCAGTGTAATGATGTAAGATATTGCTAGCTATGCCAGGAAAAGTAAGGCAGTGGATGTTTAACATATGTCAGCATAGTTTTGTAAATAATTATATTCCTTTTGTATATCAAATTAATTTGTACAGGTGCTTGCATTGAAAATGTATTTATAAAACTGCTTGTATTAAAAATGTACCAATGGTGAATCCTGCTGGACAGAAAAGAAATACTCCGGTATGTCAGACTGTCTTGTAACTGTTGAAATGAATATATTGTAACAGAGGATACTGGAAGAGAAGAGGTTAATCTCAGACCAGATAACCTTGAAAGATTGTCTGAAATTAAATTACCTAGTCTTGGCCATTGTATCTTACAGTTCTGACTGCAGCCAGAGACAAAATTTCTGTGAAAACTCGGACTAGAAATCTTACTGGACTGTCCTTAGAGGTGAACTATTTGCTACCCTGGTAGGTTGGAAGTTTTTGAAATGGATTTATAGCTTTCAAATGCTATAGCACATCTTAGCAAAGCTCTATGTATGTGTGTATTATGACACATATGTGCTAGATTCTGGTTCAGTTTCTAGTAAAGAGAGTAGTGTGGCACCTACAGTCAGATAACCAGATGTATGTGATGTCATTTTGTAATATAGGACTGAAATTATGTTTTAATAACAGATGAGACAGAAGTCTCAGGGCAGTCTGTTTTTGAAACCTGACAAAAAGGATCACTCACCCACTTCATCTTGCCTTGCTTTAGTAACTAATCAGGGAATAGTAATTATTTAGATCAGTCAGGAAAATATAGTGAGGTTAGTTAAGCATTGTTTTTCTATAACTGTGTAAATCTGTCCATCTGTGTTATTTTTAATATTTCCTGTGCTGAAACTCTGCTGTTTACTCTAAATAGCTAATCATGCCTACCACACATGCATAACACTGCCACACTTACTAAAACATGGTAGGCATGATTAGCGAATTTAAAAGTCTTACCTGTTAAATGTCCGTGTTTGCGCTTTCGATGTTTTCATGTGTCGGTGGAATGAATGTCGGTCTTCCGACATGTCGGTGGACTGACATGTACCCATATATATATATATATATATATATATATATATATATATATATATATATATAGAGCCAGTGATAACTGTAAGTCAGAGTCATAGAGTAATAGTGAAGTACAAAACAATGCAGCTGTATCACCATAGACACGATAAACTCTGTGATTTAACAAAATTCTTAAAAGACAAAACAATCAAAGAGAACATAGGATACCCTCTTCCTGTTTCTACTTTTTATGTTTATGCTCCGTTTTTCAGAATGGGTTTTAGAGGTAACATTCCATTAAGGCCTGGTGGTTTATCTCCTCTCAAGTCCATAATCCCTTTGGTCTCTTCCACCTGTGTTCTGTTTCTCATGTCTCCTCCCCTTGGGCTTTCTTTCAGCTTTATTAGAGCCATAAATTTGAAACTGTGATTTTCTTCCGCCCTAATATGCTGATACTGGGCATTTGTAGCTACTTGATTTATTATGTCTGATAGATGGCATAAAATCCATTCCTTAAAAGCCCTATTTGTTTGACCTACGTAAAAGGAAGAGCATGCCTCACAGATGACTAAATATACAATGTTCTTACTGATACATGTGGCATAACCTTGAAAGGAATAATTCATCTTGGTGATTGGGTGTTCAAATATATGTGTCCATATAAAAGGGCAAGCTTTGCAAAAACCACATTTCCAGGTACCTTCACGTTGGCTCCATGTACTATATCTGCTAATGGTAAGGCCATCATGTTGACAGAATAAGAGCTTCAGATTCTTCTTGTTCCGAAATGCAAAGCTAGGTTTATCCCCCACTATATTTTGTAATTTGGAACACTAGTGACGAAACCAGAACCACACAGTAAAAACCAAAAATTGACCAGCAGAAAGTGACTGGGTTTAAGAGAAAAAAAACAAAAATCACATAGTAAAATCCTTTTCCTTTATAGCTAAAGTGCTTTCCGTCCCTTGTTG
Organism: Protopterus annectens; assembly: GCF_019279795.1. Classification (NCBI taxonomy): domain Eukaryota; kingdom Metazoa; phylum Chordata; order Ceratodontiformes; family Protopteridae; genus Protopterus; species Protopterus annectens. The sequence goes on along the minus strand of NC_056732.1, from coordinate 1,156,916,147 downwards.
CAGTGGGACTTCCTCAGATCAAAATTTTGTTCATGAACAATTTTATCTGAAGAGGTCCAGCTACAACGCGGGCTGAAAAGCTGTTCAGCTAATAAAGGAGAAGGATTTTACTATGTGTTTTTTCCTTTTTTGTGTGTAACCCAGTCACTCCCTGCTGGTCAATTTTTGGTTTAGATTTTGTAATTTCTCATCTGAAGTTAGGACTAGCCAAAACTTAATGATAGTATTACAAATTAATCCATTATCTGTGCTGTAAGTCAGTGTGCACCTCAAATTAGCTGAAGGCCTATTATCTTGTGGTTGTCTGCTCTCTTCACGCCTCCTATTTACTAGTGATATGGCTGTTACACCAATGACCCATAGGGGAACAACTCTGGATGTTAAGTCCTTTCCCTGACTTTAAGTCAGGAAGAACACGATTCTAATAAAGAAAAGGAAACTGAAGCAACCACATCTAAGGAAGACATTTCTCATACGGAAACTACTTGCTTAGCCACTTGACCCAAAGAAGGGGTTTAGCACTTACCTATTTTAAAAAAAATCTCCCTTTTTTATTACAGAGCAGCAACAAACACATCCAGAGATCCGACAGCAGAGAAAGGAAAAAACGCAAAGTGCTATAATTAAAGAAAATGGGACTGATTCCTTGGTCTTTAACATCTCTAAGAGTGTTCTGACAGAGACTCAGATTTCAGTCTTAGAGAGGGGTCTTTCCTTTATCCCCTCCATTAGATCACCACTAAATGAATTTGTGACAGACATGAAATGTTTTGGGAGGAATATCACCCTCAAACACATTTTTGGCAACAATAAGGAACAAAATCTTTAAAAAAAACAAGCACTTTCGTGCAGCTATACTATCCTATGGTGGATATTATTCATTTATTGAAAACTTTATTGTCATTCAGAAATCACACAAGTGCAAAAACTGAACGAAATTCTGTATCTCCAGACTCAATGTGCAGACAACTTATAGACTGTTTTCACAGACATTTACACATGTAACCCCTCACTATTACATCACAAACGTGCAGGTAGACATAATGTTGCACATAATTAGAACACATTTTAACACTTTTTGAACTGAACATTTACATGCATGAGATTTTAGTATTGCACAGGTACTTGTTTAAGACATTGCATTGATCCTTGTATAGAAAGAGACATTTGAGTATTACACTGTGAACATTAGAGTACTGCACTATGGTTAATTTATGCATTTGCATGTATTGCACTGAAAGAAGAGATATTTTACTGCATTGCTGCTGCCCTAGATGGCCTATAAGTTACAGTCATGGTGAATATTGCACTAAGTATTAGGTGAGACTGGTGACCAGGTTCTTGCACAATTTGAGACAGTTTATTCACCTTTGTGAAGAAGAGGTGGCAAGACATAGGTCACAATCTAAGAGTAATCAATTCCATAACCTGATCCAAAGTGAATATCAAGCACTTAAGGAACTGATGGGGAGAAAATACATTATCATTAAACCAGCAGACAAAGGAAGTGCAATAGTGGTAATGGATTCTGAGTTCTATAGCACCAAGATGACTTATTAAGTGACAGAGGTACTTATCAAAAATTGAACAAGATAGATCTGATTAGACTGATTAATTGTGTGCTCGACACACTGTATGATCTCCTTATGACTAGGAGTATTATGAAGGATCTTTATGACTATTTCAATATACCCCATCCTGTAACACCAATCATTAGTGGACTGCCAAAAATACATAAGAACTTAGAGGATCCACCTATGCGGGCCATTGTTTCGGGAAGGGGATGGCTGACTGAGCCGCTATCAGTGTTCTTCTAAGCTGAATTAAGGATGGTCCTATCAAAGACCACCACAGTTCTGAAGGACACAGCACACTTCTTAGGTCTCTTGTTTGAGAAAATTAAAATGAGAACCCAGGAAGAAAGATTATTATTAGTCACACTGGATGTGCAAAGTCTTTTTACAGTCATCCCGAATAATTATGGAATTGAAGCTATCAGGAGATTTGCTGGCATTGAAGTTTTGGATGTTAATCTCCTTTGTACTCTGTTAGAACTAGTACTGGAGAACAACATCTTTCTATATGGCGATACTTACTATTGGCAAAAATAGGGGGTTGCCAAGGGCACCCCATGTGCCGACAGTTATTCGAATATAGTCTTGGCACAATAGGAGTAAGAATGGGATCTAGATGTATGCAACTTGTGAAAAGATCAGATAATTTTCTACATGAGATTTGTGGACGATGTCTTTCTCCTATGGAAAGGAGATGCCACTAGTCTACAGGAATTTGTCATGTTTCTCTCTCACACAACCAGTTTTTTAAGATTTGATTTAAAATTCTCTGAAAGGGAGATAGAGTTCCTTGAGGTGAAACTTTGCCTAACCCCGGGTAAAGGGACAGAAACCATGATCTTCAGGAAACCTACATGATGGAACCATTTGCTACATCAGACCAGCATGCACCCAAGGCAAATATTTCAGTATTTAGTAGGAAATCAAATTATGTTCTAGGGATGACATCTTCTTAAAAGAAAAAGAAACTCTTGTGAACACCCTTAAGAAAAGAGGATATAAGGAAGAAGATACCAAAATGAGTAGAGAAGAAGCCATGCAACTCGGAACTCAGAAGGGGTATCACATATACTCTTATAGGAGGCATGAAGAAATCAGACAACCACAAAGTAATAGGCCTTCAGCTAATTTGAGGTGCACACTGACCTACAGCATGGATAATGGATTAATTTGTAATACTATCAGGAAGTTTCGGCCAGTCCTAACTTCAGATGAGAAATTATGAAATATACTGGGGTAGAAACCTAGCTTTGCATTTTGGAACAAGAATCTGAAGTGCTTATTGTGTCAACATGATGGCCTTACCATTAGCATATATAGTACATGGGGCCAACATAAAGGTACCTGGAAATGTGTTTTTTGCAAAGCCTGCCATTTTATATGGACACATAATATATTTGAATACCTAGTCATCAAGAATAATTATTCCTTTCAAGATTATGCCACATGTACCAGTAAGAACATTGTATATTTAGCCATCTGCGAGGCATGCTCTTCTTACTATGTAGGTAAAAGAAATAGGGCTTTTAAGGAACAGATTTTACACCATCTGTCAGAAATAAGAAATCAAGTAGCAACAAATGCCCTGTATCAGCATAATAGGGTGGAAGAAAATCACAGTTTCAAATTTATGGCTCTAATGAAGCTGAACATAAGCTCAAGGGGAGGTGACATGAGAAACAGAACAAAGGTGGAAGAGACCAAGTGGATTATGGAATTGAGAGCAGATAAACCAGTGAGCCTTAATGGAATGGTACCTCTAAAACCCATTCTGAAAGAATGATGCATAAATATAAAACATAAAAACAGGAAGAGGGAATAAGCAGAACTTATTCCTGCTGCTTGTGATTTTGGAGCACTACAACCAGAGGGATCTGTCTCCATTAGCCATGGAAGAGGAACCACCCCTGAACAGCATGATTGGTTGAACACTATTTAAAAGTTTTGCCTTGATGGGAGTGAATAAAGGATCTGAAGAAGGTTTTACCGAAAGCGCTTATCCTATGTTCTCTTCATTTGTTTTGTCTTTTAAGAGTTTTATTAAATCACAGATTTTATCATGTCTGTGGTGGTACATCTGCATTGTTTTTTTTTTACTTTGGTACCTTTTTGGCAAGACTACCTTCAGCAGTGTGTACTTATGTTTTGTTTCAGAGTAATAGTGAAGGGTGTTTTTTTTTGGAGGGGAATGCAACTGTTCACTACATTTTTGTAGGAGAACATTTTTAATCTACACTTGTGAAGGTGATCATTCTCTTACTCTTGTTTCATTTGCATTATGATAATTAGCAGACCTCCTGCCTTTCTCTTCCTCACATGCAGGCATTATGGATTGCAGACTGCCAGCCCACCTAAACATGATAAGTATACATTTGGTTATTGTTGTTTTTGCACATAAGATAAATACAGGTCTATATGACAGTAAAGTTTGTGTTGCTTTTGTATCTGTTAAAGTTTAACATACCTTTTGTATCAAGAAAATATGTGATCAATTTTATTCTCTCTTTTTCTGTTTGTTGTGTTTATTGCTTGTTATCGTAGGTGACCTGAGAGTGCACTGTGGAATTTTTACCACCTGATATCGGAGTATTAGTATCTGATGATGATGTTGGTGAAGAGGCACAGTTTGGGGGTGCAGAGTGTCAGTCAGACACTGAGGTTGTGGCTCACAGATACCCTGCCTATATTTCATACACAGTCAGTGTGCCTATGCAAACTCATGACACAGAGATCTCTGATATAGGACAGGTCAAGGGTGGGACATTTGATCAGGGTAGTGTGGTTACTCTGGTTGCAGAGCTAGTAGATTCTCCCTCTAGCCATAGTGAGAGTATAGTTTCACATAAGAGGGTTGGTAGAGATACTCAGAGGAGGCCTTCTGTCTACCCTCCTCCTTATGCTGGAATGTCATTAGGTAATGCCAGACACATGTGTAGGACCACAGTGGAGGCACAGTCATTTCAACCAGGGTCTCTGAACAGATAGAGTGAGTACTAAACATTGTGCATTCTGACATGCATGACTCTCTGAACCATGTGGGCAACTCCTTCGACCAGATGAATGATACATTGGATCTGGCAGTGTATATGATGGAATGCCTGTTGGGGTAGGGTAGAGGTCCACTTGGCCAGAGTGTCGCTACATCTTCTAGTGCTAGCAGATATGGCCATGCAAGATCTTGCTCCTACAGTGAAACTACATCCACTGCTCCATCAGTGATTGTGGGTAGACCATGGGGTCGTGGTCCTGGATGTAGTTGTGGGGAGAGCTCATCCAGCATCCCGAGTTCTAGCCGGGACCATAGAAGTAGCAGTGCAATTACTGTCAGATGTGGTTCTTATGGTTGGTGGTGACAATGCTGAACTTACTGCTCTACCATGCATGACTCATATCTGTGCGAGATTTCAGGATGTAGTGCTAGCACAGTGCTTGACTGGGTTTATGCAGATACACACACACATAGAAAAAAACTGCTTTGCTCATAACCTTTTGCACACATGCAAACTATCTAAACAGTACTGCTGAGTGCTATACATCTGCTGTTACTGAACCTGAACACTGTATAGTCTGATCGATACATGTATTTCTTACTTGCGCACACACACTTCTTCAGTGTCTGCCTGTCATTCTTACCCTCACCACCACCCTGTGCAAATGATGATGACTACGTCTTGCCCTTTGCACATGTCTTTGTGGTTTAAGATTGCATATATGTCTGACATACACATAGTGGATAACTAATGCTTATTCACAAGCTTGCATTTATCAATATGCATTGCAGAAGAAAAACTGTTGATTTCTTGTTCATATTCATTTGTGAATGATTGCTTCTATAATTATTGAACATTATTGTATTTCAGTTAGTACTGTTATTACAACATTGGAAGCATTAGGTATTTCAGTCTTGCTTCTTGGTATAATTGTGCAAATGAAGGTATAATTGACTTGTTCCATGTTTTTTAGATGATGGTCAACTGAAATGCTTGATGCACAATATTGTTTCAAATATGTAGTTAATATAGCAAAAAATCTGACAGAGGTAATAATATTGACATAACTGTACACCTCAGACAAATGCTTTTCTTAGGGGCATATACATATTTCCATATGAGAGTAATCAGTTCTATATATTTTTTTTTTCCTTACAGGTTCCACACTTACCTTGTTATTAGTACAGGTTCAAGCTCTGTCCTTGGAGGTAATCCCTAACTGTTGCTAGTAGAATACAGCCATTACATGGATAAGTAAAGGTTGTACTATTTGAAAGGCATCAATTTTCTTATTTGTATGTGGATGGGATCTTAGAGTTTGAGCTAGGTAGTGAGTGAGTGTGCTATCCTTTGCCGCTTAGGTAGAGCCAGGGCATGCTGTGCACACCTCCATGTGCCAGCACCATCTGCAGTTGTGGATCCTCCTCAAACTCCTCATCTGCACCTGCCACTGCTGGCCCTGTCTGTGACCAGTGAAACTGTAGTTCGACCCCCTGCTGTTCTTGTTGAAGCCATTGCCTGAGTATTACACAGTGTAACATAGTCCAAACTGTAAGTATATCAGTTAAGGTGACTGGGAAGTGGTACAGTGCACCTCCTGATGTGTCTAGACAATGATACCTTAATTTTACTAATCCAAACACATAATCTACGACATACCTAGTCTGAGCATGAGCATCACTGTATCCTTGCTCAGTGATGGGTGAGTTTCCCATGGGTGTCATGAGCCAGGGCTGCAGAGCATAACCTGCATCCACCACTAGATGAAGAATGCCACCCCTAGCAAACCTGCTGTACAGCTCACAAGTGTGCTGTATGTGTGGGTCATGGAAACTGTCCGAGTTACCTGCACAGATATTGTAGATGGGCCCTTGGATATTACAGACAACTGGACAGTTTATACAGCTGAAAGCATTTTGATTAATGCACCTCCTTTCCTGTTCCTTAGGTGGGGCTTTTATTTCTAAGTATGTTCAGTCTATGGCCCCCAACACTTCAGAAAAGTGTACTACTGCATAGAATTGATACATGGTTCTTACTCTGTCTTGTGGGATTCATAGGATATAGTAGCACTGCATTTAAAAACTAATGCAATATTCTAGAGGCTGATGTTTGTGATACTCCTAATGTATCCCCTGTGGGGCTCTGGAATGTACCATTAGCTAGTATACATAATGCTAAATATACCTTTTTTCCAATGGAATGGGATTTCCACTATTTCCCTGGGGCCTGAGGTGGGTGCAGCAGAAGTTGCATATTTCCTCCAGTGTTTCTCGTTCTACTCTGACCAGTCTGTATCTCTCTATAATTTCTGTGTCATACAGTCCATGAAAAGTGAAATAGAGTCTAAACATCCTTTTTCTTCTTCTTGCCTATGGTCTGGCAACAGCAGTAGCAGCAGCACCCTGATTTAATGCCTGTTGCACATACAACATAATAGCTACAACAACCTCTAACGTTTTTTTTTTTCCTAATTGTATTTGTGCTGTAATTCAAAGAGTTTTGGTGCACAAGACAAAAGCCTACACTGACTGTATGCGATTGCTGTATAGCTTCCTGAATAGCTCTGCCATGTTGGCTTGGTTCTTTAGCATGTGCTTTGGCTCTTCTTGCTTTCATTAACATATTCTCTTGTTTCTTTTGGTTTGGCATCTCTACATGATGTGTAGGGCCATTTAATGAATACCAAATAGCATACCATTGTGTTGGTGGCATACACTATAGCTACACTTTGTGTAGCTGTTAATGAATCTAGTCCGGGTTTTTTTCCAGGAGAAATGTATGCTTTGGGATGATTATTGGCTTTCTGACAATCTCACAATTCATCCTCAGACCAGAGTTATAAGGCTTACTGTTAACATTGCTCATAAAAAAGTACAAAAATTCTACTTTATTTATTTTTACTTTATTTTTTTGACTGTCTTCAGTTTTTTTTTTTAAATGGGTGAAAATGTTCAGTAGTTAATTGGCATATGGTCTAGAAAACCACCAATGAGCCAAGCCCCATTTCACCCATACATTATCTGGTTAGTTATTTGCTCAGTCACACTGTTGGCAAATGGAATCAAACCTTGTTTTACAGAAATCAACTTATTAGCAGCTTGTAACCTTAAGCTATTACACATACCTCCCAGACTGAAGACTAGTGCTTTACTATCAGTTAGAGTCCCTAAACATTCTCTGCTGCACTATCTGGGAAATGGACCTGGCTACCACAAGTCACAGATGAGGATATTACCAATGAGCCTCCAATTCACCACATGTTCTAAAATGGTTCTTCACAACACTTTCTTTGGACCTGGGTACCTGTAATTTTACCAACTCAAGCAAGCTTTTTGAACAGCTATAAACAAACACATCCTAGCACTGCACTTTCTTCATCTCAGTCTTAGTCCATTCATTATCTTTGGTATCAGCATTTGTGAGGCTTCACATAACACCTAACACCTATATGATGAAAGTTAATTTGAACATTCATGTATATATTTTCTGGGCTTAACAGTTATGATCACACAGCCTTACAGTCCTACACGAGACACTGACATCTTCCTCCAGAGACAGTTTTACTTGCCATTTCTGAACTATGTAAAAATACATGTTTATGACATGCTTCAACTTCTGATTTCATTACAGTAATTCTGAGAAAAATGCCATCTTGTTCTACCAGCTGCAATGCTGCATCTAGCAGGGAGCTTTCCTGAACAGAGCACCAAGCCATGATGAAAATTCTAGCTAGCAATCTACAACAAAGCCTAACATCTGGCATTTTAGCTGTTATAATACATAACATCCTAAATATGCTGCTATCATTTGCCATTTAAAGAGTCCTAGTTTTTATAATTGTTACCTTATTCATAGGTTAATAGGTTCATAGGTTGGTATTAGGCTATCGGCCCTACACTTTTTATTTATCCAAGTCTTTTGGATTTTTAATGCCATGACAGAAATGGACCCCATTCCTAAGTCAAACTATAATTAAAGTTCATGAAATTAATATTGTTTCAATCTTTGAAGTTAGCCAGAAGTGCTCTTTGCAGCACCTACAATGTGCCCAGTAATGACTCCTGCAGTTCATATGGATTTACATGTATTGGTAACATATCTAAGTATGATTATGAATCCTTTTTATAAGATCCATTGCTCCTACTACTACTACTGGAACTGTCTGAGTGTCCTTCTTCCACACTGCCCTAATTTCTGCCTGCATATCCTGGTATTTTATGACTTTGTGTATCTCTGTATGTACGATACTGTTGTCACTGGGTGTAGCAATTTCGATGATCAATGCTACTTTTGTCTTCTTTTCATGGACAACTGGTAATAGATGACCCCACATGATATAAACGTCATTATTTTCTATGATGCTTTGTGGTTCGTGTTTCCAATGTTTTCCAGCTACCTCAATATTATAATGTTTGCACAATCCCTAATGCAACAGTCTTGTCACATTATTATGCCTTTCAGTGCACAGTCCTTCTGCCATTACTATATCACAACCAGCAACAAGATGTGCAAATGTTTCCAATTCTGTTTTATAAACCCTACATTTGTCTTTTTCTCCTACATGTTCAATGGACTTTGTAAACCAATGTGCACATAGTCTACTATCTTGAGCCGGAAATATTAACCTTTTATCTCTCCATTTAAATTCATTACTCTTTAACTATTACTGCATTTTCAACCAAAACCCCCTCAATTAAACAGAAATTCATAAGAACTACGCAACGGAGTCAAAAAGCTAATAAAACAAGACAAATTCCAATACTACCAGTCTGCCCTAGACTCCTCCCAACACAGCCCCAAACAATTCTGGTCCTCCATAAACTCCGTCCTCCACCCAGGTAAAGTCAGTACCCCTCTTCCTAACATCCCTCACTCCTCCAAAAATATTGCTACCTCATTCAACACACACTTCACACAAACAATACTATCACAAGCTATACATCACAACCCCCCTCCCCTCCAACCCACACCTTCAACTAGTAATCTACCCGCTGCCTTCTCTTTTTCTCCTGTACCTACATCCAACATAAAAAACACTCTTAACTAAACTTAAGCCCATCAAATTAGCAGCAGACAACCTCCCAAGTGAATACCTAGAAATCGCAGCTGATGCTCTGGCCTACCCAGTATCCATCTTGATTAACCGATCTCTGTCAGAAAGTTACTTTCCCACACTGTGGAAAGTGTCACATATAATTCCCCTCCACAAAGGCAGCCCCTCTACAGAATTAACCAATTACCGCCCCATAGGTATTCTCTCTCCACTCTCCAAAATACTAGAGAGATGCATTCACTCTCAGGTCTCAGACTACCTCCTTACTAAAAACCTCCTTTCCAATACTCAGCATGGTATCCAACCAAACCATAGCACCACCACTGCCTTACTCTCCTTTAATAGCACTATCCTTCAGCATAAAAACAATGGCTATCTCTCCTCTGCTACTTTCCTAGACCTGTCTCAAGCATTTGACATGGTCCCACACAAACAACACATCTCTGTCCTCAATAACCTATCCTTCTCTCAATCAGTCACCAACTGGTTTCAGAGTTACCTGTCTGACCGCCAACAATCTGTTGTATGGCACAATGACATATCTCCCCAACTACCTGTCTCTGTAGGGCTTTCCCAAGGATCCATCCTTGGACCCATACTCATCTCTGTTTTCACCAATAATATAGCCTCTGCCACCAAACATGGCACACTCATACAATATGCAGATGACTCAACCATCATCTGCTCAGCCCAATCCCTACCCAAACTGCTAAAAGTAACACCAAAAGAATTTTCCTCTGTTGAAACTTGATTATCCGATGCCCAATTAATACTCAACCCAAACAAAACAAAACTACTTATCTTCCAACCCACCAAACATACTCAAAACAACTCTCACTTTAACATCACAGCAAAAGACAACACCACTATACAAACAACAGAGCACACCAAATTGCTAGGAGTGGAAATAGACAATAAACTAAAATTTGACATTCACGTATCCATGACCATAAAAAAAGTCCACAAAAAACTAGGAGCGTTATACAGAAATAAGCAACTTCTCACCAAAGCAGCAAAGATTTCAGTAGCAAATTCCCACCTTATCTCCACCCTACTTTATGCCTCTCCGATATATATACCAACCTAAGGCAATGCAATCTAAACAAGCTAGAGACTTGCTACAACAAAATTGCCAAATTCGCCACAGGGGCATCCGACCATAGTCACAACTGTCTCTTACTTGCTGAACTGGGCTGGCTTGAACTCCCTCACCTCCTTCAATGGTATCAATTCTCACTCACCCACAAACTAGTAAACCATCCACTAAATGTCCCATCCTTCCAGAATTTACTCCAACCCTATTGCACCATCAGACCACTAAGACCCAGCAACAAAAATCACTTGCAGATCACTAAAGCCAATAACTCTGCTGGTGAAGTACTATTCTCTTGCTCCATAGCCAAATTATGGAACTCCCTCTCACCCACAATTACCTCCGTACCATCATGCACCCACTTCAAAACTTTACTAAAAGTGCACCTAAAAACATGCTGGCTATGCCCTTGCAACTCCCACTCTAATATCACCCACACCATCCAACCACTACCTTTCTTTCCACCCCACTAACTACGTTGATTATAGCAAGCTCGGATGCTCATAAGCCTAGTACTTATTATACAGCAGGAACTTCTTATTGTAACAATTGTTAATGTCTGTTATGTACTTCGCAGATAAAGATTCTAGTTGTCTACTGATGTACTATGTTCTTCATCTGTAACTATGTTTGTAATTAATTGCTATGTTAATCAAATTGTTAATCGCTATGTAAATCCAATGTAACTACTGTCTGCTTATTTTAACTGTGGAGCTTTTTCTCCCCGGGCCTCTGCTGGAAATGGACCTATGTCCAGTTGGACACTCCCGATCAAATGTAAATAAATAAATAAAAATAAATAAATAAATACAAAAATTATGCATTTTTCACATTTCTTGCCTTCTCATCTGTTACTTCACCTTTTATTCTTTCTTTTGTTTTTTGGCACATTCAGTTGCTTCCTGATTTTTATCTAATTCTGGTAGATGCTGATATACTTCTGCTAAACTAAACAGGGAAGTAATCTTGGACTTATTCTCCTCATGTTTCAAAAGTTTCACTATATTTGGGTCTTGTAAGGTCAGCAGATATGTATGAAGTCCCACGACTGCAGATCTATACGTCATCAATTTTGAGGAGGCCCATCCCTCCTTCAGAACAGGGGATATATAAATTTGGTATGCACTGATTTTTATAAATCATTTGATGAGGATGCAGTATTCTTCTTGTTTTCCTGTCTGACCTGTCCAACACCTTTTGGGGCCAGTCATTCACTCCAAAACTTTAGAACAGGAAGAACAAATTGGTTTATGGCTTGGACTTTGTTCTTAATGTCAATGCTGTTTTCAGTATTAATTGTAGTCTCCTAAAATATTACTTACTGAGTTTTATTATTTATTATTTATTTCTAGTTTGATTACTGGGAAAGTCCACTGGTCCCAGAGAGCCTGTTTTTCAGTGGAGGGTGGGGGAGAAAAACTCCATAATACAGATTATAGTAAAGATAACAGTCAAATAAAATAAAAGTTAAAAGTACAAGTACAAATACATATCAAATTCAATAGAAAGCATGAGCAATTTTGCCCATAGCAAAAAAATATCATATGGATTATAATGTACAGATTAATTTTAACAAAAATTCACACAGTTAAAGTCAAAGGCTATTTACAATATTTACATAGTGCTGTGCAAGAGATCATATTGGAATTGGCTATAAAAAGATATAGCCAGATATAAGGAGCTTAGGAACATAGGAGGATACCCTCCCAGGGGCTTTTACTTAAAAAGATCTAGGTAGGGAGACTGCAGTTACATTTCCATTTGGAGGACAGGTAGGTGTAAAGCTTTGTTTTGAAGTTGTCTGTGTTTGACATAGTCCTTAGTGTGGAAGGGTGAGAATTCCATTTCTTGCCTACGGAGGAAAAAGAGAAGTTGTCCAGCAGGATGTTTAGGTTTGTGGACAGTAATTAAGTTTTGATGTTCAGATCTCAGAGTTCTATTTGGGGTATAAGGGGGAAGGATGTTTGTTAGAGTGGGGCATTTGGTTGGATTAAATATTAGCCTGTGTGCTGTGGTAAGTTGGAGGTAGTCCAGGTAATTTGTGAATTCCAACCAGTTTAGAGATTGGAGGGTAACACAGTGATGAGTGGAATATTTGGCTTTGGTGGCAAATCTGGAAATTTTTTATAATAGTTTTCGAGTTTGAAAGTGATGGAGGAGGATAGGTTGGTTAGTAGAGGGGCACCGTACAGTAGGGAGGGAAGGAGGTAAGTACGTGCCAGAGTATGCCTAGTAGAAGTGGAAAGGAAGTGGTTGTTCCTGTATAGAATACCTAGTTTTTGCTGGCTTTTCTTTATATTTTGCTGAATGTCGATGTTGAACTTGAGGTGTTCGTCTACAGTTACGCCGAGTAGTTTGGTGAAGGGAGCAACTTCGATAGGAGAGTTGCTTTGGCTAAGGGTTTGGAAGGAACTTTTATCATAAGAGCAGGTTTTTGATAGTGGAAATAGTAGTATTTTAGATTTGTTTGCATTGAGAGAAAGGTGATTTTGGCCCATCCATATCTCAGTAGTTGAGAAGGCGGTCTGGGTTGTAGTTAGAAGTTCAGGGAGGTTAGAGGCAGAGCAGACTAATGTTGAGTCATCTGCATATCGAATGACTTTAGCATTAGGAATAGCAGAGTGAAAATTATTGATAAAGATATTAAACAGCATTGATCCAAGGATGGACCCCTGTGGTATGATGGTAGGGGTGGAAAAGAAGTCTGGTGCCTTTTTTCCATTTCACAGCCTGAGATCTGTCTGACAGGTAACTTGAGAACCAGGATAGAATGTTTTGGGAGAGATTTAAGTTTGAGAGATGACTCAGAAGTTGCTTATGGGAAACAGTATTGAATGCTTTAGAGAGATCTAGGAGAACTGCAGATACTAAATTCCCCAAATCTTGGGCTTGATTGACAGTTTCTAAGAAGGAGGGTAGAACTGTTATGGGGCTATGTCCTGGTCAGAAGCCATGTTGGGTTGGAGTAAGACATTTTAGAGTCAGAAAAAGCATTAGTTGGAGGTGTTTAGTTGGAGGTGGATGTATTTTTTCTAGGATTTTTGAGATTGGTGAGAGAAGAGCTATAGGGCGGAAGTTTGAGATGCTAGTGTTTTTGCCTGCCATGTGGAGAGAAAGAATGAAGGGGGAACTCCAGAGTTTGGGGGCATTTAACATTGGCAGCTGACTTCAGAAAGGATGCGGGGATGTTAGCAGGTGCATTAGAGCAGGGTTTAAGTTTGGATAGAAGTCTTTTTACATAGTTAGTGAAGACAGGTTTGAGTTGAAACATAGGGAAGAAATTGTTGGGGGACTTAGATGAGGGAGAATGTAAGAGAAATGGGTTGTTATTGGGAAAACTCTTGGTTAAGTCATATATTGACTCTATAAAAATGAGTTAAATAGTGAGGCTAATTCAAGGTCAGATTTACTTGGGTCAGGGAAGGGGTTATTTATGGAGCTTGGGTTGAGAAGTGAGTTTATGGAGTTCCAGAGAAGCCTAGGGTTTTTGATGTAGTTGGACTGGGGCTTAGTGTAGTAAGATTTTTTGTTTTTGATTATTTGTTTTTGCAAAGTTACAAAGCTATGTATATTGGATAATGGTTTTGGGGAGTTTATTCTTTTGGTAAAGCTTCCAGGATTTTTCTCTTTGATGTATAATTTGTTTTGTTTCTTTGGTTAGTCAAGGGGCAGTTATAGTTTTTATTCTTTTTTTTCTTGGTGGATCTAGGGAATTTAGAGCAACTAGGAAGGTAAAATTAAAGTGGGCTATAGCATTGTCGAGTGGAAAGTGTTTAGAATGTTCCAATTCATTTGTTTGAGATAGTTGGAGAAAGTTTTGGAGTCAAATTTACTAAGGTTGCGAGTGTGAATATTTATTTATTTATTTTATTTTCAGTTTGATTACCGGGGAAGTCCACTGGGCCTAAAAGTGCCCATTTTCAGTGGAGGCCGGGGGAGAAAAGCTTCGTAAGCAATACAAATACAATGAAGGTTACATTATGTTAAAGTAAAATACAAGAATAGAATTCATACATTCAGAAATGCAGATGCATAAGATGTAAATCAAACAACGCAGCTAATAGATAATAGAGAACACCCATTACTGGAATATCAATTCAATACAATATGACACAAGAACAGGACATTTTTTTTTTTTTTTTTACATTGGTGGTACTGATATATGCAGTATTTACAGTTTGTAGTGTTAAGGAAGAAATTCATTAGTCAGAGAAAGACTGCTGAGTCTATTTTAGGAGAGTAGAATATACTGATGGTGATGCAGAGGGGAGGCAATTGCATGGTGAATGAATGTTGGGAGGTGGTCACCAATAGTGTCAGGGATGGTGCCAGAGTTTGTAATTTTATTTGGATGGGAAACTAAGATCCAGTCAAAAGTGGATACTGGGGGATTTGTTTTATTGGGTCTGATGATGGAGTGGGTTACTTGAGTAAAGT
Organism: Protopterus annectens; assembly: GCF_019279795.1. Lineage (NCBI taxonomy): Eukaryota > Metazoa > Chordata > Ceratodontiformes > Protopteridae > Protopterus > Protopterus annectens. The sequence continues at coordinate 1,156,900,997 of NC_056732.1, read as the reverse complement.
TAAAGAGGTTAATAGATAGGGTGGGTATGGGGTTGTTGATTTTATTCCAGTCAATGTTTACATCCCTAGTATGTAGGTTTCAAGGTTAATTTCAGCTGAGGCCCATTGGAGTATGTCTTCAAGAGCTGAAATGTTATTTCTGGGTAAGATATAAAGGGCGATGATACAGAGGCTTTTGTCATTATTCATTTTTCATAGACCGACTTTTAGTTCTGGATTAGCAAATTGAGGAATAGGACTTGGTAGGGGAATTAAGGTGAGTAGATTGGAATAGATTAAGGCAACACTGCCACCTTTTCTATTTAGGAGGTCACACATGAGAGTGTGAAATCCAGAGGGTAGGATTTCAGAGGCAGAGATGTTGGGTTTGAGCCATGTTTCAGAGATGGCTACAATGTCAGGTTGGTTGTGGCTTAGCCATACTTGGAACTGATGTACTTTGTTATTGAGACTCTGGGCATTGATTGTGAAAAATGTAAGAGTATTGTAGGGGGATGAAAGGTTAGAGGGAGGGGAAGAGTAATTGCTATTGGTGGGTAGGTTAGGTCCAGGGTTAGGGTGAATGTCTCCAGCTAAAACTACGTTATTGAAGGAAGTCATTTTTGTGTGTTTTGGTTTGGATTTTAAGTGTTCTGGGTGGTCTAGTATTGGTTTAAGAGTAAGTGTCTTAGCTGTAGTGGAAATAATTTTAAGATTAAAAAGGTGCAGAGGGTTAGGCTGAAACAGAGATGAGATGGAATAGAAATGAGTATTTGTATGAGGATAGAGAAGGCTTTGTGTGGAAGTATGGAAAGGTGCAGATAGTGGTAGCTGGTTGGAGGTATACACGCTGGCATGGTATAAAGGAGTTAGGAACAGTAGGTGGGAGAGAGGGGTCCAGAGGGTTAGGAACAGTACGGAGAGCATGGCTAGAAAATTGTAGTTTAATATGTGTAGATTTGTAGTTAGAGGGAAGAGCTGTGAGGTGAGAGGGGATATTCATTAAGGATATCCACACCTCCAAGATAGTTGCTCAGCATAATGCATCCGAGATTATCCAAGTTCAGCTAATTCTGGGCAAGACCACAATCCAGATTGTAGCTTGCTACAGACCCCCCACCATGTCCCAGGATTCCCACTCCTCTTTTCTTGATAAACTAGAAAATATTAGGGTACAACCCAACACCCTAATAATGGGTGATTTCAACTATCCCACTTTTAACTGGGAAAACTACTCATGTGCCAACTCTTTTGCTCAACATTTTCTGGAATTCACCAATTCCAACGCCTTGGATCAACTTATCTACACCCCCACCAGGGGCAGCAATATCATAGACCTGGTCATCACCAACATGGTTTACCGGTGTTCCACACCAGAGGTCAGTTCCTCATTGGTCAGATAAGACCACAAGCTAATCACCCTAGACATCCACATCCTGCCCCCACCCCCCATTAGGGAAACAACCGTAAAAAAGTTCTACAAAGCCAACTTCACACTTCTTAAGACAGAAGTGGCAAACTTCAAGATACTCATGCAGATGGACAATAGAGGTACAACTGCTGAATCCTACACAAATGCACTTTATAAGCACTTACATGAGTGCATGGATTGTGCTATCCGTAACAGAACCAAGATGCTATCCTCCAAAAAAAGGAAGCCAATCTGGTGGTCTTTTGCCATAAACAAACTCTACAACAGAAGAAAGAAATTGTTGCAAAAAAGAATAAAATCTCATGATTGGAGGAACTCCCTGGTCAGCCTCAGTAAGAAGTTGAGATCCCTAATAAAATCCTCCAAAGCTAGTTATGCAAACAAAATCACCGCTGATTCTAAAGGCAACCACAAAATATTCTATAGCTATGTCAAGAATCTCAATGCTAACACTCAGATCTGCTCTGAGTTATAGCACAATGAATATACAGAACCAACTGATATTGCCAACATCCTGTCAAATAGGTTCAGTGCTAACTTTACCCCCCTCTCGCCCCCTAAAGGGCCCATCTCTATACCGGAAGAATGCAAAGTTCCTGTAATCATGGCTGCAAAGGTAAAAACCTCACTCTCCAAAGCCAAGAGCACAGCATTTATGGGACCTGACAACATCCCAGGCTGCCTTCTACATGAACTACAGAATGAACTGGCACCCCACCTAAGTACTATGTTCAGTCATAGCCTCACCTCAGGCTGTGTACCCATTGAATGGTGCACCATAATGGTTATCCCACTCCACAAATGGGGATCCCTGACAAACCCTGAGAACTACCACCCCGTTAGCCTGACAAGCCTGGTCTGCAAGGCCATGGAATGTATCATCATGGAACTCATAAACAAAGACATTGGAGATCTCCAGACTCTGGACCCCACACAGTTTGGGTTTGTAAAAGGCAAATCATGTCTCCTAAACTAATAGACTTCTTTGAAGCAGTCAACAAAGCCATAGATGAGGGTAAGGTGGTTCACACAGCCTATGTAGATCTCGCCAAGGCATTCAACACAATCCCTCCCTCTGGAATTATAGATAAACTCACTAAACTAGGTATAAATCCCTATGTCACAAGATGGGTTGCCAACTGGCTTACTGACAGAACCCAAACTGTGAAAGTTGCAGACTCCAAATCAGACTTCAGACCAGTGACAAGTGGAGTACCACAGGATTCAGTCCTGAGTCCTCTCCTGTTTGGTATCTACTTCTCTGAAGTACAGGCTAACACAGAAGATCTTTGGCTAACTAAGTTTGCAGATTAATTCAAACTAGGAGCCATAATCGAAACTCCTAATGATGTGGGCATCCTACAAAAGAGCCTCACTGAGACAGATGCCTGGTGTCAAAACCATGGCCAAAAACTCAATGCCAAAAAGTGCATTGTTATCCCCTTTGGTAAAAACTCTGTACCCATGAACTACCACATAGACTGTAGTCTACTTAACACCAAAAGTCTGATAAGAGACCTTGGGACACAGGTGGACAGTAGTCTTTCCTTTGATAATCACATTGTCACAGTGGTCAGGAAATCTTTCTGCATGGCACACCTCATCACAAAAGGTTTCTCATCCAGAAAAAAAAGAGGTTATTGCTCCCCTCTACTCATCACTCATTAGACCCATTATAGAGTACAACGCCCCTTTTGGTATGTACCTCACAAGATATCTACAACAACTGGAAAGGCTGCCGAAATACCTCACACAGAGGATTACTGGCTTCAAACAGATTGGATTACTGGCTTCAAACAGATGCCCTACCCAGACCGTCTCAAAAAACTTCAGATTTTCTCCGTCATATATCACCTACTAGGAGGCGATCTCTGCCTAACATACAAAGCTATGTCAAACGCAGAGCTGTTGGACATGCTCCACTTAAAGAAATCCCAATCCCTCTGAGCTACAGGCTCTAGGGACCTAAACCATGTCACCACAATAAGCAAAACATGCTGGAGGGATAGAATCCTGTCCCAGAGACTTCACATACTCTGGAAAAGACTTCCTATCTATGTCAAACAAAGCTCCTCATTAGCATTCTTCAAGAAAAATCTTGATGATTGGCTTGGAAATAACAAATTCACCCCGGGGATCACTTCTGTGGCTCTGCTTGACAGGGGCACAGGAAAATAATTTTCTTGGGTGGCGAAAGCCAGTGTACCTTTCTGGATAGGCTTGTATAGGCCCTAGGGCCAATAGCCTAGTACCTACATATGAACCGATGAACCTATGAGAAAGAGTGATGTATTTAATCAGTATGGGAGAAAGGAGGAGGGAATTGAAGTGAGAGGTGATAGAGACAGTGTGATGTATTTAATTAGTATGGGAAAAAAGAGTAGGGGTAATGAAGGGGAAAACTTTGATTGGATGATAGTTGAGAGTGGGTAGGGAAAGGTTAAAATAAAAGTGAGAGGGTGGGGTGGGTGGTAATTGGGGGCAGGAGAGCGGATTGAGCCCTCAGGACAAACAGAATGGGTAGAGCCAAGGAAAAGGAAGAAAGCCAGCAAAACGTTATCAGTGAAGCAGAGGACTAGCTCAGAGGTAAGGAGGCACAAGGATAAGGCACTGTGAGTGTAAGTTAGAAGGAAGCAGAGGGTTCACAGGGGTTAGGAGCTGAACCAGAGCAGTAGTAGATTAATAGACTACAGCAAATATTAATAGAGCTAAAACAGTGCAGTTGTAGATAAACAGAGCAGTTGCAGTACTTTTGACGTATACTGAAAGGTAGCTAGAGGTTAAACATTGCTACCTAGTTGCCAAAGGAGTAAGGACAAGGGTAAGCCACACTCAGAGGAGTGGGAAGGAGCCTGGTAAGTAAAGGGAAACTAAAATCTGTGATAGACTGCTAGCAAATGCACACAATTTATTCACATTTTTTCATGTTTTATTGTTGATCCTTCATCAGTTCCCAAATATTTATACACTCGCTCTTACTCAAGTTCATTAATATCATATTCCTGACCCAAACTGATGCTTTCTTGGTGCTGTAGCTTTCCTGCTTTAAAGGTTGCTTTTGTAGATTTGTCAAGACCGAATGACATTCTTATATTATCTGAAAAAGTGACCACTTGAAGTTGTGCTTTTGGGTCCTCATCTGATAAACTATATAGTTTTAAATCATCTACAAAAAAAAAAATGAGAAGTCTTTACACTTTGTTGTTTTCTGGGAGCCAAATTGTAGCCATGGCCTAATTTGTTAAGTAGGCAACTTAATAGTTAAAGGCAAGACAAAAGAGCAGCAGTGACAGAGTCAACCTGGAATATCCCCTTTGAATTTTTATTTCTGGAATAATAATTTGTCCTTTATCAAGACATAACTGCAAAGTGGTTTGCTATTATTTCATAGTTGCTGTAATCAGTGTAGGTTGTATCCTATACATTTTAAGCACTATTTTATCCATGGATGTGAAATACTGTCAATTTTTTTGCAGTCTATCCATGTCATACTTAGAGTCTTCCCTTTTTACAGTTCTCCATTATGACTTTAACAACAAATGATCACTTAGATTATTGCCCTTTTTGCAGTTCTCCACTATGACTTTATTTAAAAACAAATGATCTTTTGTTCCATATAACTTTTATTTATTACCCTTTTGTTCTGTTGCCATGATTTGAGGTTTCTTCTAAATTACTATAAACTATGTTGGCATCAATTCCAGTGTATACTTTATATGTCATCGGAAGGCAAGGTACTGTCTATAGTTTTTAAGATAGTTTGTAGGTTCAGTCTTAAGTAGGAGTCTTGTTTTTCCTGTTGTTAACCAGGCTGGTGTCTGTTTGGGGTGCACATATAAATGGTTGTTACTCATAGCTAAATCTTCATGTAAAGATGTTAATACTTTTAACCAGAAGTTACGCACTGCATCTGGGTTTAGGGTTTTCCAATTATGAGCTTTTCTTAAATTTGTTTCAATCTCTCTGACCATTGCTTCATCCCATTTCATGTCCTGTACATTTGAACTTCTCATTCTTTCTTTTACTTCTATCCATTTGGCATATTTGTTATGTTCCACAGGATCTACATAGGTATTCCTCCAAAATATATCTATTTCTTCTTTTTTTGGTGGCATTTCAATTCATTTTGCCTTGTTTCCCAGTTCTGTATAAAACATTTTTTGTGTCATCAATGAATTGCTAATTTTGTACTTTTTCTTTATACATACCTCCATATCTTCTAAGTTTTTCTCCCTATGCTAGTATTTTTAGTTTATTATTTGTGACTGTGCACCATAGATCCTGATTTGTTCTGATACCGTGCATTACTTTTATCACTTATATCATTCAGAGTATTTTTGTTAATCTGTTCCCTCTTCTATTCTCTTCTAACAGTGGCACTTCTTGTCTTAATTGTTTTATACCTTTCTCTATTCTATACTTCCTTGATGAGATTTGATTGTTCCACTTAATTTCCTTTACTACTCTGTGTTTTTGTGGCATGACTTTGGGCAGGATTCACGAAGGCTTGCACGGAGTGTAAGAGACGTGCAACACTCCATGCAAGCCTCGCGATCCAGGAACAGCCCTAAACTCCGTGTAAGAGACCAGCTAAAACGTCTCTTGCACGGACTGGGCGTGGACATGCTAAATACCTCACTTGCATCCAAAAGGTATGCAAACGAGGTATATTAGCGATCCACGAAGCAGAAACTAGTCCGTGTAGGAGACGTTTTAGCTGCAGAAATTTACTCAGTTGACAACTGAGTACATTTCTGCAAAATCCACAACGGAGCGATGTCAGCTCCAAAAAAAGGTTGCATATGATTCAGGCAGCATGCCAGTGGCCAAATATGTGGCCATTGGCAAGATAACCCGATGCAAAAATATTAAAAATATAAACCCAGCGCAGCCCCGCGCAAACGGGCTGCGCTGTATAAAACCATAAAAAAGAAGGTTATAAACCCACGAATGCGGGTTTCATGCAATACATGGAATGACAATGCAGGGACCAGCAGACTAAAACCAACATGGCCACCGTGTAGTGGTTGCTAAGGGGGAAGCTGAGTCTAAGACATGTAACTAAGCATTAGTAGGCAATCTCATGTAAATGAGGGTTCGGATACTGAATCTCACAGTCACATACCAAATGAGCACAGTCTGAGTAGTGTAAGAGATACAAAAGGGGGAGGAATAGAGCAGAAGATAGGTGACATCACAGGGGGGAATGGTAGAAAGAAATTCAGTTCATTGGAGGCCAGTGTAACATGACAGATGACAGGCACAGATCATGGAAAGAGGTGTGCCACTAAATAAGTCATGGAAAGTCAAGAAATGGAAGGTGTACACTGTTACCTACACCAAAGTTTCTTGCTGGCCGTGCATGTGCACGTGTGCGTGCCATGAAGCATGAGTACGACAGTGTACGTGCGTGTAAGGCAGTGTGAGCATGTGGGAGCGTGTTGGGAGATGTTTAACACTGTTTGAGTGGGTGTGCGCGCGTGTAAGGCAGGCTGAGTATGTTGGAGGCTGTTGGCAGACGTGCAACAGTGTTTGCGTGGGTGTACGCGTGTTTTAAATCCGAATAAGTAGATTCTGAACCATGTAAGCACGTGTGCGCACATGTAAGCCACTGTGAGCGTGTTTCAGATAGTATGCAAGTTGCTCCCCCCCGAGGAAACAGAGAGGAAAAAGGAAGCAACAGAATTAATAGGAAGCTAGCAGGGATAACTGCTGAAGCTAGCAGGTGAAAACAATTAGAAGCAGGCAATTACACAGGCAGAATAGTAGCCCAGCCCAGCAATTAAAACTTTGCAAACAGTAGTGCAGGATGTTTCCATTAAGAGACACTGCAAGACAGGAGTAAGCTAATAAAAGTGAAAACTGAAAAAGCTTCACTCAGAGCAGAAATGTTAGGGGCTGCCATAGCTGTCATAATGATACATAGGCGACTTGCTGAGGGTGGTGACAATGCAGATGGTGCCAGGCAACCCACAGTGAGGAGACGGAGAAGAGTGTACAGGCCCATGGTCACCTACCACGGGTTACATGAGCTGGAGATAGTAGAGCACTATAGAGTGGACAGAGAGCTCCTGCAGCAAATTGTTGAGCTGTGCAGGCCACGCCTCACACACAGAACCAACAGAGGGGAACCCATCCCAGTGGAAACCAAGGTATGTGTTGGCCTAAGAATACTAGCAACCGGTACCTTCCAGAGACCAACTGGCGATATGATGAGGATATCACAGGCATCAGCCTCCAGGGTACTACACCAGTTCCTGGATGCCATGTCAGCACATGTCGGTGATCATGTATATTTCCCCAATGCCCGTGAGGTATTGGCCAGCAATATGCGTCTCTTCCAGCAAATAGCGGAATACCCTGAGGTACTGGGTGCAATAGACTGCACGCACATACGCATCAAAGCACCAGCCGGTGAGCGGGGTAGGGCCTACATTAACCGCAAGGGCTTCCCCTCCATCAACTGCCAGGTCATGTGTGATGCCCAGGGCATAATAATGAATGTGTGTGCTGGCTGCCCTGGGAGTTATCACGATTCCCACATCTGGCATTTGATGCAGCTGTACCAGACATTTGCCAATGGGGACATCCCACACGGACACCTAGTGGGGGATGCAGGTTATGCACTGGAGCCATGGCTGATGACACCCATCAGAAACGCACACACACCTGAACAGGAACGCCATAATGAGGCACACGCACAAACACATAATGTGATAGAGCGTGTGTTTGGGCTGCTCAAGTCATGGTTCCGGTGTCTGGACACATCTGGTGGAGCCTTGCAGTACACACCAACTACATGTACCCAAATCGTCATGGTATGTGCTATGCTGCATAATATGATCTTGTGAAAACAGCTGCAGCAGGACCAGCATAGGGCCGGGCCAAACAGCCCCCCACCATTGCCAAGGCCATCACAGGCAGAGCATGACTTGGAGGAGGAACAACCTGAGCCTGCCTCAGTAGGCAGAAGGAGGCATGCCCAGTATGCCCTGGCCTTGGCAAAGAGGCAACGCATAGCACATACACTGGCTCAGTAGGAACCCTGGGAATGATACCCCTCTCTGACTCACTCATATAGTAACAGGGATGTCTAACATGACACAACCTGCTCTCAAACATGTACAGGGAGTGCAGTATGTGCATCCGACAGAGGCAGCCCTGCAGCACCACCTGAGGCATGATTGCCATGTGTTAAGCAATGTAACACCATCTAGTATATGCAAACATGAAGACCCTGCCTAACATCTCACCCTCACCAAGCATGATGCCACACTATGAAGACAAGAAGATCAAGTACAATAATTGGCTGAAGTAATGCAGTCAGTCAAAGGGGAGCCAATGTGTTACAGGCTGGGAAGATATGCGGAGTTTGACATGATGCACCACCTGCTAGGGGTGGCATGCACCTATTATGCCATGCCCCATGGATACTGGCAAAGGCTGTCAGTACCCACAGCATGCCCAGAATGGGTAAGTCTCAAAACACAAACCCAACCTCATAGGTTCTACAAGGGATAGGAACCTAGATGTAATACTACCCCATGACAGATGTATAAACAGCAAGATGTGTGCAGTGTAAACGCACACAGTAAGGAGAATGTAGATACCAGTCCTGTAATAGAGAACTGGGCAAGGCTCACATCAGCACCCTAACACTACCAGGTCACACCTCATACTGTGCTGTACAGCCGCAAAACATGGAACAAGTACAAAAGGAGGGTGACTAGCAAGAAATGGCAAGGATAACCACACCCCCATGTTGGTACCACAACAAGAAGCAGCATGGAATATCCATGGTCAAATACCAATGGCTAAAACTGCCTCGCAGTATATAGCCTGCTGCAGACCACTGTCCTAATACCAGGAACAGCACCTGGCCTATGTCGGAATACATGAATATATCAAGCCCCCCAATCCACATTATATTGATCGACTGAAAATACCCAGACATACACCGGTAGCATTGTACTAGCACCAACACAGTAGGAGAAAATTACCTAGATTCTATAAACCAAAATGGCCAAGAACAATGTACTACTCCCACAAGAGGGGTAAGCATACTGGATGTGATAATCAGCAACATGTGTACTGGATGGCAAGATGAGAAGTGTACCCCTCACTGATAAGACCAGTTCATAGAGTAAGCACACTGGATATACACACCCTGACCCCAGACCCTGGCCAGAATACCACCGTGAAAAACATGTGTAAAGTAAAGATTGCAGCCCTCAAAACCGATGTTGAATCCACAAAAGGCCCTCTGCAAGTGCAGAATATTGGACACACCACAGAACATGTTATACAGGCATTCCATGAACACAGCCAGGAATGCTTGGAGTATGCATTCACAAATAACAACAACACACAATGCCATACACACAGGCATCTGGCATGCTGGCCTCCAGCCATTACCAAACCATGCAAGAGAATGAGGAAGATACCACATGATAGAGCAAACATAAAAAGGGAAGTAATCACTGACCAGTAGTATGGCAACAACATATGTCCACACATACAATCCACTAAGTCCAGCCACAACAAGTATAATCTATGAATCCAGAGGCAATGTAATGCCAGTACCAAGTACACAGACAACCACAACACCCCCAATAAATACAAACATATGTGATAGACGCATCCATGTATCCAAAGCAGAGGTTGAGCTCCAACAACTCAGTACTGTCAACACTAGTCAGGAGGAGAAGGTAACCACATACACCACAAACCCAGTCCCACATAGACCTACCACAACTGTAAACCAAACACATAAACACAGACAGATATTCCCGGAGGCCTTAATTACAAACACACCACACCAACAGACACCTCCAAAGTAGATCACAAGCAACCACAACCTTCAAACATAGCACATGCAATGAATAGTACGCAAAGCTGGTGTGCCAAACAGTCACAGGCCCGAAGGAGAAACAACATGCCTGATACAGTCGTAATAGGTGTCTGTATAGGCAGACACACTGCTGTCCCACTCACCAGACTGAACAAGGGAAAGGGTAGACTAAGCTGCTTGTAGGTAGCCACAAAATGCCACTTAACACAAGTACGCAGGTCACCCCAAAGCAAGCAGAAATATGATGCACTCAATGTCCATGCTGGTGTGAATTACCTGAGATGTACCTCCCTGGTCAACATCAAATGAGACATGGATGGTCCCTCCGAGTATGTACCCCAGGGCGGGATGACACTGGCTGTGTGCAGCATCCAACCCTCACCAAGAATGATGCCACAGTACAAACACAGAATGCTCATGTTTAACAGCTGGCACAGTTACAGCTGTCAGTCCAAGAGGGTGTAATGTGTGTCTGCTTGAGATGTCAAGCATGACAAGCCATGCTGCTGTTACAGGGGTGGCTGTCAGCTGTTACCCGTGTGCGTCTGGATACTGGATAAGGCCTTTGCCGCCTCCATAGAGCCGTATGTAGGCAAGGCCAAAAAGACTACCCACCACCCTAGAAAACATAAGTGGTAGGAAACATAAGGGTAATGCTGACTAATGCCAGATGTGTAAACTGCAATATGCATGCCCCTGAGGCACTTCCCATTATGGAGAACATTGATGCCTGTCCAGTGACAGAAGCCTGCTGCAGCCTAGTGATAGCACACCAGCACTACTAGGTTATACCACATACCATGTGTTATGGCCCCAACACCTGCACCAAGACATCAAAGGAGGGGGAGTACCCATATGCAGCACAGACACCCATATAGCCAGGTAACTGACAATGCACAAAGCAGCAGACACCACCCATGTGCACATAACTGTAGTCAAAACTGCTGTACAGTCTGTAGCATGCAACAGACCACACTCTCACACACAAGAACCCCACCCAGACATCCGAAGACACTGGACAGTATGGATGTCCCACCAAATACCAGACAAGGTACACAAAGTACCACATAGGTGTCAAACCATTATGTATGCAAGGAGTCATCAGGGACCTAGGGACACAGGTCGACATTAATCTGTCATGTGACAGCCACAATGCCAATGTGGCTATGAAGACTGTTGATACTGGACACCGTATCATGAAAGGATTCACATCAACATCAACAGAGGTCACTGTGCCACTGTACTGTTCCCTTATCAGACCCATAATCTAGTACAATGACTCATATGGGATGTACCATACGTGACACCTGCAGCGGTTCGGAAGATCTCATAGTTACCCCACCAACCGGATAAAGGGTGTGAAATATATGTCATATGCTGCCTGGCTGTAGACACCCCAGCTGACTGCAGTCACACACTGCCTACACAGAGGCATTGTATGTCTGTTGTACCAGGCCATGTCCAACACAGGAGTAATGGACATGCTACACCACAGGAAATCAAAGCCATTGGAGCTGTGAGAGTCACAGATGTCAACCTCAACACATAATGAAATAAGATGTGCTGGAGGGACAGATACATAACCCATAGGCTCCCCACACCCAGAAACAGGATCCCAATCCATGGTAGGCAGAGCCCCTCACTGACACCCCTCAACAGGAATATTGCCAAGTGGATGGATGACCGTACATGTATACTGGGGGTCCCCACTGTGTCACGACCAGTTAGAGGCACAGTGAAGAACCTCATAAATGGCCATAATTGAACATAGCAAGGGGTGGCGAAAGACACACACACTCTAGCTAGGCTTACTAATGGCCTAGGGTGTCTAGCCTACTATGAACCCATGAACCTATGAAGATACAACACGTACTGGACACTAAGGATAATCACAAGGCTTACCCAACTGATGGTAGGAACCATGTTGGGCATCCACAAATATGCTCCGAATCACACAGATATTACAAACAACATACCAAACACACACACATATTGCTAACATACAACCTGTCAGGTGAAGTGCAAACACCCCCCCCCCCACCGAGTGCAAAATACCTATCCCAGCAGATGGTCCCCTGACATTGCAGATGCTGAGGTAACAGCCATCATCTGCAAAGCAGAACACACAGCAGCAAAGGTATGTGATGGTGTCCTGTGCTGAGGCCAACATAGACCCCAAGAGTAATGAAATGCAAAATCACACTACTGGCCAATGTCAGCCTTACCACAGGATATGTACCCAAAGAGCAGTGTACAACAACAGTGGTCCATCACAACAAAGGTGTTGCCTGAATGAATACTCCAAACTACCACCCCAGGATCCTGACAAGCTTGTTCTGCACAGCTATGGAAAGGATCAGTATGTACCGCAGACAGAAGGCTAATGTGGACCTACTGATACTGGACCCTACACACTGTGGCTGTTGTAACTGCAGAACCGGCCCCTAAACATGTCTGACCCATTTAAAGCAGTCATTAAGGTCATTGATGAGGGCTATGTGGTCCACACAGCGTAGCTGGACCATGCACATGCTTCTGGACAATACCGTACGTGTTCAGTATGGATATGTTCACCAGCTTAAATATACACCCCTATGTCAGTAGAGGGGTTGCAAAGCAGACCAAGGACAGAACTGACATGGTCAGACATGCCGCATCCATGTCAGACTACAAAGCAGATATGAGTGGCATCCCACAAGGCCTGGTCTTGGCCCCCCCACCCCTGTTCTGTATACATGTCCCATAGGTATAGGCCAACATGGAAGGACTGTGACTGAGCATGTATGCAGAGGAGTACAAACAGCCCACCATATCCGACCCCCAGCTGACACAAGTAACCCACAAAAGGGCCACCTACAAACAGACAACTGTAGCCATAGCCATGTCAGCAAGCTAATCGCAGAACTGTATATAAACAACCACCGTGGATATACAGTAAGTGCCCACAAATTACCACACAGGTGTTAACCCATGAGGCACCTAACATGTAATGTGAGACCTGGGTACAAAAGTTGATAACTATCCTGCACTGGACAAACATGTGTCTGTAGTGTTCACAGAAACATGTACCATATACCCACCCAAACATGAAGGCTGGCAGATGTAGATAAGGGGAACTCACTCTGGCTCTGCAGCCATCCTCCATCAGCATCACAACTGACTACAATAGCCCCTGTGGGATATACCGCAGCAGACACATCCAACAACTGTAAAGTCCACAACAGTACCCCACTAGGGGTAGCAAAGAGCCTGAACAGATGCCATGTGTTGCCTGAGTAAACAAACTGCAGCCCCACACACCGCCATCCTTCCCAGCTACAGGAAAGCTGTGCCTGATGTATGAAGCCATGTCAAACCTGGAATGAATGAACATGTTGCACCTTATACAATCTGAATGGCAGTGAGCTATGCACATGAGAGACCTGAACCCCAGCACTGACATACATAGGACAAGCTGTACAGAATGATCCATAACACAGAAGGCACCTCCACACTTCAGTAAACTCCTGGTACAGGTCAGCCAGAGTGCCACATATTGACACCCCTCAAGAGGCATCCTGATGAGTGTATGGGAGATGGTAGGCTACCCTGGGTATCACTGTTATGTCAGAGGTAGACAGAGGCACAGTATACCAACCATGACACATGTAATGGCAAACTCCAGTTACAATGTGTGTCGAAGGACAAACACACCCTGTGACTACCATCAGAAATGGCCTACGGAACATCGCTAGTGTTTGCCAATGTCCACCCATGTTGTGGAATACACTAGCAATGTTGGACGAGCCTGGTGTAGGTAGTCCATATCTGAACATATTGCAACATGGTCATATGTGCACAACTGGCCCCTACACAGTCTGTTGTGCTCACTATGAAGATGTCAAGCAGTGATAGGACTAAAGCCCGGGATACTATCCACCACAGTGAAAGTACCGAACCAGTACACTATACGGTACTACAGTGTTAGGTCGTTATGAAAGTATGTTGAAAACTGTCCGCAAGGTATCCCATGCAATGCCTGCAGGCACAGTATAATCCCTGTTGTGGCAGACACGAAGCAGTTGGCCAGTTAGTACACAACATGACACCCAGCACACAATCATAAATGTGTGATAATGTTGAAGGTCACACACACACAAATATGTGTTGGACTTCAGAGTGCAACATATGGAAAGCTCACACTGGGCATGCTCGCACACTTTGATAAATGAGGCATATGTCAGACAACATGCCATGGAAAGGCTGAACTGGGCATGCTCACACACTTAGGCCATATCTCCTTGTAGCAGTTGGCCACACATATCTGGTATTTGTACGTGTCAGTCCAGGAACCAACCACAACACAGCAATCAGCCCAGTGCACACAGTAAATGACCACAGAGACATAAGTGATATAGTGGATCACCGTCATATGCAAACATCTGCCACAGATACACAAGTTGGTCATAGGAACAGGGAATGCTATGGCAATAAAGACCTGCAAACAGTAGAACAGCACAACAAATATTGTGCATCCGACAATTGAACATATGGGTGTAGAGATCAATACTAGGCTTCTTGCCCCAGGGAATGACAGCTCAGCCAGAGTGTGCTTGGCATCTGCATCCCCAGGATAGTAGGCTACCGTGCCACTGTAAAGTAGGTCACAGAAGGCAACATGTGAGGCTAGTGAGCTGTGCCTCTGTCAAGCAGGGGCACCGTGGAGGTCTCAGGGATTGAATGTGCTAAGCCACAGCCATGTTGTCAGTGTGTGCTGTGAGAGGGTTGCTGAGGATCTCTGACAGTAGGTGTCCATCAATAACAGACTGAGGGGAGCCCTATCTGCATTCTCTGGACAATTCCATTGTCAACACTGTGTTGTAATGAGTATGTGTGAATGAAGTGCTGTGCTGGAACCGTCCACAGATGTCCTTCCTCTGTGGGCTACAGCTCTGCAATGTATTAGGTCACTCTGTCTGTTGAATGGCGCATATATGGCTGGTGTACAGCTGACAGGTGTCTTGTTGTGGAGCAGTCATGGGTATATGTGGGATAGCATGACCAATGCAAACTGTACACATGCTCATAGGATGCAAGTGTCAAGGATTATGCTGAGTGGCCAGTATAGTCCGCCAGCATGGGTCCTCTGAAGTCATCCACTCCAGTCTACACAAGTGTAGAGTCTGCTTGTGCTAAACACAGTTTGTGTGCAGTGACAACCTTGCCTGGGGGTGGAGATGAGATATGGATGTCCAGGGAAAGGTGGTCATGGTCAGATATCAACAATGGTGGTCTACCTCTGGTGTGGAACAGTGAGTACCCACATTGCAGATGGACAGGTGCAATATGTATTCACCCATGTGGCTGTGGTGTGTGGTTCTGCCATAGCACATGGACCCACAAATTGTAGTGGCTGTAGGGTAAAGTGGTAGAGGCCTGAGTAGTTCTCACACACAATATGCCTGTACCTGATGTTAACAACTGGAATGGTGTATGTGAATACCTGCATATCCTGGCACTGTTCCCAGGGAAGCTAAGTGTGTGTCCTGGATGTGGGTGTGGTGTTCTGGACTGGTTGTGTTGTGTGTTACAGGTCCTGTGGTCCCAAAGCATGGAACATAACCTGCCAGTGCGATGTGCATATCTGACCCTGACATAGGTGGCTGCAAATGCATATATATGCTATCCCCCACCTGACAGGTAGTACTACATCTACATACCTCTGTTGGAATAAAGATGTCAGCACCCTAGAAATACTACAAGTGCAAAACAGATGCCCAGTAAGTCGGATAGTGCGCTCTGCTAATGTGTCTCCCTCAAGTGTCATAATATAGTTAGGTAGGGGTTTGAATCCTGAAAATGCTTTGTGTGTGTGGGTGAGTGGGGTTTGTGTGTGTGAAAGGATGTGAGAGGGGAATGTCCCTTTTGGCAACTGGGAAAACACACTACAGGATGCACATTCCCCTTCAGCACCCTATAAGTACAGCAGGAGAAGAGAAACCTCCCAATAATGCGAATAGCGCGCTCCGCTAATGCGTCCATCTTGAGTGTCATAACATAGTTAGGTAGTGGTTTGAATCCTGCAAGTGTGTGTGTTTGGATGAGGGGAGTTAGTGTGTGTGAGGGAAATGTCCATTTTGGCAACTGGGAGAACACACTACAGGATGCACACCCCCCTTTCTAAACAGAGATGATGTCAGCACCCTATAAGTACAGCAGGAGAAGGAGAGTCTCCCAGTAATGTGAATAGCACGCTCTGCTAATGCATCCATCTCGAGTGTCATAACATAGTTAGGTAGTGGTTTGAATCCTGCAAGTGTGTGTGTGTGTTTGGATGAGGGGGTTACTGTGTGTGTGTGCGAATATGTGTGAGGGAAATCCCCCTTTTGGCAACTGGGAGATCACACTACAGGATGCACACTCCCCTTTCTAAACACAGATGATGTCAGCTCCCTATAAGTACAGCAGGAGAAGGAAAGCCTTCCAGTAATGCGAATAGTGCACTCTGCTAATGCGTCCATCTCGAGTGTCATAACATAGTTAAGTAGTGGTTTGAATCCTGCAAATGGCAAGTGTGTGTGTTTGGATGAGGGGGGTTACTGTGTGTGTGCAAATATGTATGTATGAAGGAAGTGTCCCTTTTGGCAACTGGGAGAACACACTACAGGATGCACACTCCCCTTTCTAAACACAGATGATGTCAGCACCCTATAAGTAGAGCAGGAGAAGGGAAGCCTCCCAGTAATGCGAATAACGCCCTTTGCTAATGCATCTGTCTCGAGTGTCATAACATAGTTAGATAGTGGTTTGAAACCTGCAAATGGCAGGTGTATGTGTTTGGATGAAGGGGGTTAGTGTGTGTGAGGGAAATGTCCCTTTTGGCAACTGGGAGAACACACTACAGGATGCACACTCCCCTTTCTAAACACAGATGATGTCAGCACCCTATAAGTATAGCAGGAGAAGGGAAGCCTCCCAGTAATGCGCATTACGTGCTCTATTAATGCGTCCGTCTCAAGTGTCATAACATAGTTAGGTAGTGGTTTGAATCCTGCAAATGACAAGTGTGTGTGTTTGGATGAGAGGGGTTGCTGTGTGTGTGCAAATATGTGTGAGGGAAATTACCCTTTTGGCAACTGGGAGAACACACTACAGGATGCACACTCCCCTTTCTAAACACAGATGATGTCAGCACCCTATAAGTACAGCAGGAGAAAAAAAAGCCACTCAGTAATGTGAATAGCGCACTCTGCTAATGCGTTTCTCCTGAGTATTGTAATGTAGTTAGGTAGGAGTTTGAAACCTGTAAATGGCATGTGTGTGTGTGTTTGGATGTGGTGAGTTCGTGTGTGTGCATTTCCGTATGAAAAACATGTTCGTTTTGGCAATCAGGAGATCACACTACCTGATGCACATTACCCTTTCAAAATACTGATGTTGTCAGCACCCTATAAGTATAGCCAGAGAAGAGGAACTATCTAGTAAACCGAATAGTGCGCTTCGCTAATGCGTCTCTCTCATGTGTCATGACTTAGGTATGGGAATGAATCCTGCAAATGGCAAGTGTGCATGTGGGTGGGGGTAGTAGGGTGTGTGTAAATGCAAGTGTGAGCGCACAGATCTGTTTGGCAAATACTACAATACACCAGATGCTGCATACTTCCCCAGTAAACACAGGGGATGTCACCACACTATCAGCACAGCCAAACAGGGCTAGTTGGCTAGTAATGCCAATAGTGTGCTCTGCTATTGTGTCTATTACCATTGTCAGAGTACAGATAGGTATGTTTTGGTAACCCACAACTGTCACGTGTGGTTGTGTCACACAGTATGACCTTGTGTGGGTGTTTGTACATAACAATGTATGCCATTGCCTAAACCAGCAATGGCATTGCACACATGATGTATGTGTGTGACACATACACATAAATACCTTTGACCTGCAGTAGTTACCATGTCTGACACATGCTTCATGTGGATAAATGGTATTTGCAATGTATACCAATATGACTGTGTCTTACTGTTCAGGGTCCGCACGTGGTATGTCCCTATACAGTGTGGGTGTCTATGGTGAAAGACCTACAGCAGGGGATACACATCTGGTCTGGGCCATATAGTGTACATGTAGTCGATGTACAGGTGCTGCATGTTCCCACCTGTTGTGGTAGTGGTAACATGTCATTCCACTGCAATTCGGTGACCACATGCTGTGAACTCTTCAACTAGTGTGTTGTAGCTACAGTAATGCTCACACACGATGTTTGGCTGGATGCAATATGGCCTTATAAACACAGTTCTTGAGACTGTCATATTGCCAGTGTTGTTATGGAGGATAGGTGGTCTTCCTGTGTATGTGAGGGTTGTGTGTGCCAGGCTATGAACCAGATGGCAGTCCGACACACTGTCAGCTGCACATGAGTAGGCCCGGATGGTTTGTGCTGTGCCAACAACCTGGAGGTGTGTGTATATGTGTTACCTTGGGATACCCCCCCTATCCATGTGTGTTACATGTGTAGGGGACGACAGGCATGGTATGGGGCATAACCTGTCAGTGATGGGTAACACCTGTGAGCCAGGAATCATGAATCTGGTACTGCACAGACATTGCAGTTCACATTGCTGAGGGCAGTGTCTGGTGCATGCATCTTCCGGTGTACACTGCTGTTGTTGTGTAGCAGCACTGTTAGTGTCCTAACCTGTGTGATACCCACGGAGGTCGCTATGTAAACCATGTCCTGCAGCATAAGGCAGTATGTGTGTACCAAGGAGCTTTGCCATTATCGTCGGGCCATGGGTGTCACGTGCAAGATGACCCGTGCACATCATTGTGGCTTGCCTAGCATGTAAGCACACATTGACAGCCAGTGGATACCCTATGAATGACAGTGGAGACTGAGCATAATGTAGACATACAACACCCTTCCCACATATAGTGGTAGAATACCCAGTGAGGGTATGTTGGCAACCAACATCAGGCTCATACTGGCCTGTGCCACATGCTGAGAGATCCATTCTATATTCCCTATCATGTAGTCCAGGGAGGTATGTCTCAGGCAGCCACACTGGCATGGTCAATGAGTGAGTCATATCTGTCCATGCCTCTGACTGACCTGTATGCATGTGTGCTGTGGTGGACCATAGTGCCCTTGAGTCATATCACTGTGACCTTCACCAGATACAGCCTGTTGAGCGGGACCCCAGTGCAGCACACAAGACAGGTACCTGACACGTCTGTAGCAGGTGTGTTGTGTAGCCCTACAGGCTGTGAGTGTGTGGCACAGGGGATGTGCGTGCCATGTGTGGCACGTGCTCTGTTCTGATGGAACATATGCCTGTGTGCCAGCTGTGGAGGTGTGTGATGCCCAGGCAGGCTGCTATTCTGAGTCCCCACGTATGCCCCAGTGTGTTCAGCATGCTGTCAGTGTGTGTCAATGTCTGACTGGTATTGTCGTCACTGTAATATATTGTATTGATTTATTTATTTATCCTACATTTGTTGACTGGGATAGCCCGACTGAATGCATGTCCATTTCCAGGGGAGGCCCGTGGAGACAAGCTACGAGGGTAGCAGATACAGCATTACATAATACTAGCATTACATATTACAAACAGATTATTTACAGAGATTACATAAGTAAGCAAGTCAAACATGTTCCACAGGTTAATGTTAGACCTGAGCACAAGTCAGGATTAAATTAAAATTACACAGTAAAGTGGTTCACAGATTCTACACATTCGAGTTAGCCAGGCTTGATACATTGACATAGCCAGTTAAGTGACAAATGTTGTTTGAGTCTACTGTTAAATTGACCTAAGGTGGACAGTAGGGTAATATCAGCTGGAAGTGAGTTCCAGGATCTACTTACAGGGTTTGCAAAGAGAGAATCACCGGCTGTGTTATTAAACTTGCTAGTCTGAAGTAGTACTTTGTTAGAGGATCGAAGCGGTCTAGGATTGTTATAGGGGGTGATAATATTTGAAGTGCATGAGTATTGTCTGGATTATAGAGGATTTTATAGGCCATAATCAGTTGGTTATACTGTATTAGGCTGGGTATTGCAAGCCAACCAAGCTGATTTAGATTGATGCAATGATGTGTCCTAAAAGGCAGCCCAGTGGCAAACCTGGCAATGTGGTTGTAGCAAATTGAGTGTTTGTTAAGGACAGTCTTGTTAATATTCGAGAGTAGAGGGGATGCATACAGAAGGGTTGAAACAAGGTGTGAGCGAGCTATGGCACCTTTAGCTGGAGGGGCTAGGAAGGCTTTAATTCTGTAAAGTGACCCTAGTTTTCTATTGATGGCTTTGATAATCTGGTTAACATGTATGTCACATTTGAGATTATTGTCTATGATGACACCTAATAGTTTAGGAGATGGGTCAGGGGAGATTATTGTGCCATCAGTTGATGTTATGGTAACGGTGAAAGTGGTAGACCTACGTGTTGGTGAAATAACAGCAGTTTAGTTTGATTGGGATTTAGGATCAGACGATGTTCAGAAAGCCAGTTTTCTATTGTATTAAAGGTGGTCTGGGTAGCTGACCATAACTCTACTGGAGATGTGGCTGAGCATATCAGAGAAGAGTATTCAGCATATTGGATACAGCTGACTTTTGGGATGACAGTATAAAGGTCATTAATGAAGATGGAGAACAGCAAGGGCCCTAGTATAGAGCCTTGTGGTACTCTGAGGGTGTTAGGTAGAAGGTTAGAGAGTTTGTTCTGCCAGAGGCCAGCCTGCTGTCGACCATGCAGGTAGGATTGAAACCATTGGAAGGCTCCAGTATCTAGACAGTCTTTGCAGGGTGTGGAGTACAAGTTGGTGATCAACCATATCGTATGCCTTTGAAATATCCAGAAAGAGACTGCGGATATATAATTATTGTTGCAAATATGGCTTATGGTGTTAGTAAAGGCTAGGAGGCCTGACGTAGTGCTGTGATGAGGACGTAAGCCATGCTGAGTGTCTGCCATAATGCGAGTTTGGATTAGGTGGTGCATGACTTATCTATGACGAAAGTTTCCATAATCTTTGCAACTGGAAAGAGTATAGCTATTGGCCTATAATTGGAGACTTCAGTAGAGCTGCCTCCTTTGTGAAGTGGGATTACATATGACATTTTCCAGATGGTGGGAAAGTTAGATTCTAACATGGTTCCTTTGATTACCTTTGAGACAGGGTAAGCAATAGCATAATCTGGTTTTGATAGGTACTCGGCAGGGAGTTGATCAGCAGAAAGTGTAGTGGGTTTCACTGTTACAATCAAGGTACAGAGAAGTGAAGTGGTGACTGGTTGGCAGCTGGGCAAGTAGTTTTCTAGGGGTGCTACTTTCAGGACCAGGGGAGCTAGGAGGTAGATGGCTATCTAGGGCCTGAAATGTCTCAGTAAAGAACTGGTCAAAACTATCAGGAAAATCTTCAGGGGTATTATCAATAGTAGCAGCAGGGATTGGGGTTGACGTTTGTCCAGGACATAGTATATATGACATGCCATCTGACAGGGTATGGCATTACTGGGTTCAGAGAGTCCAGTCCCCAGATTGGCTGTGTGGTGGCATCCCACACATGTGTTGTACGTTCCTGGCCAAGGGTGATGGCTGACTGCATACATGTGGCAGCTGTGACAATGACACATGACTCACATAAACCACAACTGGACCATAGAGGTGATTCACAGGTTACCTTTGCACATGCTACCCTAGTAGTGTGATTGCCATGGTGAGTACCAACACATAGGGCCAATGGGGAACAACATACTGGAGGTGTGTATGTGTGGGTGTACCGCTACTGTTTCATAGCACTGACATATATGACTGCACACGTGGGTAAATGCCAGGTAAGACGTGTGCAAAGTGTCACAGGCAACGTACATGCGTACAGCACAGACAGTGACGTTCTGTCATGTGTAAATTTGACATACGTATCGTACGCTATGCAGATGTCACTAGAAGTCTACAGAAGCACTGTAACTCTGCATTGCAGGTGTAAGCAGTGTTCCAGGGGACCCCAAGCGAACATGCATGCAAACAAAGCTACAGTAAACAGGGCTGGTAGTAGTGCATTATACAACAAAGAAGGGGTAACAATAACAGTAAGTAACAATGCAAATTTGTAGGCACTATCAACATGTACCCAGGAATATGCAGTGCAGATGCCCATGGTAGAACCGATATTATGTCATACTTATTTGTGATTGGGATTACATTGGTACTGCACACATATCTACATGCGCGAACATCCACATGGCATAGTTGTTGTGGGCAACTTGACACCATTACTGTACATGTCCACCATTGCATATCACTACTTGCGTTAGCTTTCCCCCTGAGCTACCCATGTATGCAGCTATCTGTTGACAACCTTACCACCGGCATAAAATTATGTGCAGCTGTTATACTTTGGTATGTACTATGGGTGCAGATAACAATTCAGGACATTCATACAGTTACTGCAACAGGCATGCTGGGATAAACACACAGTCATAGCAGCACACTGTACTGTTACCAACATGATACTACTAATACACTTCTATGTAGTCACCCTGTGTATCAGCAACGTGTTTACCTGTTCCCGCAATGATGTTGGAGATTGCAGGAGGTGGCACAATGTCATCATATGCACAGGGTGTGGATTAGGTATGCCTGAGTCAGCCACTGATACCACCAATTGACATGTGTATGTATGTGTGTTGGTGAGGGGCAGCAGTACAGGGTGGGGCAGTGTTGGTGCAGTGGCGTGTATGTGGTTGCCCTAGGTGTTAACATTTCGCATGTGTGTATGCACGCACACAGTTCCACCTCATGGCTACCATATACAGGGGTTTGTGGACAGCCACAGACTGCACCTGGCAGGCCATACAGATCAGTGTCTGTGTGCACGGACACGGTACCTGTGCCTGGCAGGGGTGCTACAGATCGTATCCAGTACAAAGCCAGACTGGGTACTGTCATCAGAAGCGGGATTGTGTTGACTGGACACAAGTCCCTGTTGGGACTGTCCAGAGCCACATGCACGTGGTCTCCTTGGGCGTTCCGATGACAGCACAGACCCAGCATTGCTGGGGCTGCTGCTGGCACTATGGGGATGTGCGTGAGCCTGTTGTCATCCACGCCAACTGCCAGCTGCTGCTGCTGCCGGCATACGGCCACGTCAACGCCGCAAACGCCCACCATTGCCCTGGCTCATGGACATCTAGTTGTGGAACTGCTGTAATATGTCCCCACAACGTCTGTCTATGACATCGGTGAAGTTACAGATAGCATCCGCAATGTCACGCATACTGTCTGTCATGGCTGTGCGACATGCTCTCAGCTCCCTCAGACCCTGTCTGGTGTACCTTTCCATATGTGACTGTGCCTGCATGACAGTCCAAAACATAGCTGAGGTTGACAGACCTCTTTGGGCACGTCGGCCAGAGGCAGTACACCCACGGATGCTCCCACGAGAACCCATGGGCAACTGTCTGTGTGGTACCATCGCAGGACCCTGCCCATGGCTGCTGTGTGGGGACGCATGTGCCACAGGTACCACATTACCCTGGTCTATGCCCACTGTATCCTGTCTATCACCTAGGGACAATGGTGACAAAGGATGTACAGGCAGGATGACTGTGCACAATGATGGGGTTGACAGCTGTGTACTGTCAATTGGCTGACCAATGGCAGACCCTGACACACCTTCCTGTACCATTACACACATATCATCATTACCAGTAGCAGTGGCACAGGATTCAGGTTCCCTGCTGCAGGTCACCAGAGCAGACCCAGAACCTGTGGGATGAAGACAGGAAACACAGTTTACAGTCTCCAGACATTGTTACCAGTGATGCACTTATACACACATGCACTCATGCACACATGGGCACATGCACACAGGCACACATGCACACATGCACACAGGCACACATGCACACATGGACACATGCACACATGCACACGTGGTCACATGCACACATGGGCACATGCACACATGCACACATACACACGCGGTCACGTGTACACATGCACACATGCACACATGCACATGTGGACACAGGCACACATTCACACATGCACACATGCACACATGCACATGTGGACACAGGCACACATGCACAGATGCACATGTGGACACAGGCACACCTGCACACATGCACACATGCACACATGCACACATGCACACATGGGCACAGGCACACCTGCACACATGCACACATGCACACCCCGCAGTATACACACAGAGCACTACTGAGTTACACTACTGTTACTAGCATTATCAGGACTATTATAGGTTATGTTAAACACACTCACCAGCATGGATGGCCTGTCTTGCTGTAACCCTGGAGGGACCTGCAGAAATGATGAGATTAATGTCAGTGGGCACAACTGTGCCATTGATATTGCATATGATACAGTGTACAGAACAGTCAGGTGTACATATGGCATATTACCTGCATGCTCCATGTCGTGCTGCAGTGTGGAACCAGCCTCCTTCATAATGCAGGTGTACTGCTGTTGGTGTTCCAGGGCTGGAGCCACAACACTTAGGACTAGCCCCTCCAGTCTGGTGAGGGGGGGATGTGTGGCCACCCCACCTCCTGTGGCGACCTGTTGTCTGTGGATATCTGATGCACGCTGCCGGACACTTCGGATTAAATCACTGCAGTGATGTCGTACCTGCTCATATGTCCTGTTATGCATGCCAATATCATTTACCCTACAAACAAGGTCTTGCCACAGTGCGGCCCTCTCCTGCTGATTCTGACTGGTGCGGGAAAACAGGATGTCATACTCCCGCACCAGGCCCTGGTGGATCTCCTCATCTTCCGCCACAGAGTAGGTGGGGTTACGCTGTCACGCCATCTCCCTGGAAGAGAACACAGACAGGATATCAGCAGACCATGTCAGCAATATATGGCACACATACTATACATGATACTCATGTGTAGTGATATACTACTACTTCCATATGTTGCATGTGTGTGTGTCATGGTGGCTACACAGGTACATGGCCAGATATCAGTGCTCAGCCAACACCTGTGCAACAATACCTGCCACATTCCACACAACATAGTAGCATGCCCCATCGGTCAGCACACACTGACAGGTGCAATGCACAACCTCACTCTGGGGGTTCATCCCAAGGTACTGTATGTGGGACACCGTCCACTACTGTGATGTGGACAGACGTTACTCGGCCTGGATATACATATCCCACCACCACCACCAGCACAGTAGACTACTTTGATATGTATATGATTAGACAGTTATTCACTTGCTGGGACTGAGATGGTATCCATGCAGCACACTGGGCCAGTGGAAGCCACAAGCCACACTGCTGACCCCTTTGCAATGCTTACCGCAGACATGCCATGGATTGCATGGAACTTGCACACACATGTCTAACCCAGACCCTATGCACAAAGGTTAGGCATCCTGGCCGGTGGACCCCAGATAGAGGCAGATTGTATAACAATAGCAGGAGGCTACTGCAGGACAGAGCACATTCACATTAAGGGAAGGCATCTGTGGTCAGCACTGGTACTACGCTACGGTCCGTCATAACAATGGCCACGGACTACTCTGGGAGGGAAATGGACACAAACACTATGGATGACCACAAGGCCTTCTTCAGTTATGTTACACATATGGACCACATGCCTCAGATATGCTCTGTGTTAATCCACACCTACTTAACATTCACCAAACACACGGATATTGGCAACAATCTTGCAGACATGTTCGGTGCACGTATCCCCCCTCCTTCTCCCCACCTTTAAAATATTTATCCCAGCTGGATGTAACCTCCCTATCATCTCACATGTCCAGGTGAGGGCCGCCCTCAGCAGAGGAGAACACACAGCATCACTGTGACCTCGTGATACCCCTGGATGTGTGCTACCGGCAATCCGAGAGGACATACAACCGCATATAACACTGATAGTTTATCTTGGCCATACTACAGGATATGTACCTGGACAGTGGCATACAGCAACAGTGGTCCCACACCACTAAGGGGGCACCTCGACTGACCCTGTGAATTACCACATCATATGCATAACGGGCCTGGTCTGCTAAGCTATGGAATTATGCAGTATGGGATGCATATGCAGTGACATCGGGTACCTGCAGACACTTGTTCCCAGCCAGTGTGCCTTTGGGATGGGCTGATCCTGACTTTTGAACCTGGCTGACCTTTCAAAGCAGTCACTACAGCCATTGCTGGGCCAACGCACAGAAAATGCTGCCAGGATCATGGCCTAAGACTGATTGACATGTGATGTATGGTCATCCCCTTTTGGTGGAACTACGTACACGCAACATATCACATGGACATACCCATGGATACAGACCTATGACACATTTGAAGGGTTCACAGTATGCACACTATTAACCTGCTACTTTGCATTACCTCTGTTTGTCGCAGCTGGTTGCGTTACCACAGCTTCTGCTTGCTGCTGCTACTGTCAGTGCTGACAGCTTCGGGTGACAGAGTCACAGTGTCTGATTTTTTTTTTTTTTTGCTCTCTCTCTGTCTCTCTCACTTCTTGCTCTCCCTCTGTCTGCTTACAGACAATGCAATGAATGCATTGCATGTGGGGAGTGTTAGCACTGGATGCTTTTGTAGGTATCTGCATAGGTCCATGTGATGGCCTCTGCACCAATTGTAAGCCAACATTTGCTAATTGCATACAGCCAGTTGTGTACTGATTGCAGTTCTCACTGTGATTTCAGGTCAGTGCTATAAAAGGGTATGTGGGATAGGCATTGCCCTTTCAGATTGTGAGGGCAGGGACCATGCTGGTATGCTGTGGACAGTGTTCTGTGAGTGTAAAGGTTAGTATCTCTCTCATGATTCAGGCTGTGTTGTATATTCACAATTCTCCATTCCTCTCTCATGTTCCCTGTAGCAAGTGTGTATGCACATTGACTCCTACAACTATATATAGATATATATTTATATATATATATATATATATATATATATATATATATATATATATATATGTACATATGCATACATATATCTATGTACTTTAACTGACCTTATTATCTACAAGCTGCAAACTAGCATGGCTGTTTCTGTTCACACACTACCATTATGGGAATCCAGTAGTTTTGACAGTAATTTTAAATAACATGCTTTGTGTACTACACATCCTATATTCCCTTTACATTCATCCCTACTATTACATGTTATATTTATTTTAGCACAATGTTTTTGTATAAGAGTCATGGCTTAGTGGTAGGTCGTACAGACTATGTTTCCAAGGTCCTGGGTTCGGGACTGACAGTGAGATTTTATTTTGCTTTTGAACTGGGTACAGGACCTGTCAATCAAAGTGACTAAGGCACTTTTAAGCAGTTGTAACCGAGTTAGCTCTGGTTTGCGCAGAGCTCACGCATGTGCACTGGCGTTTAGCTCCGTGCACACAAGCACACACCCGCTTACAACCGCTTAACGGTGCTTACTCTGGCGCACACCCGCGCTATTTTCTTTGAAAGAAAAGAAAATGGGGAGACAGGAAAGTGGTGAAAAAGGGGTCACAAAGAGTGTAAGACAGTAGGGAAACAAGCTTGGGATGTGCAGGAGGGATGTAGGTAAGACCCATAGCTGCCTATTTCTTCGTCAGCAACAGCTGTGCATATCTATGTAATTTGGTGTGACATTTGAAACCTTCCACCCCTGAGAGAGGTGTCAGGACAACAATAATACTTGCTGTACAGCCAATTGTAATTGATAGGTTCCATGTCCAGCAGACATGTGTGCGGAATGGGCAGCTATGTATGGGGCGTAATTTTTTTGTGGGTACAGAGTGCCCTTTTTTTTTTTCAGGTGAGAGTGGTATGTCAGATGAAGGAAGTCGGTACAGCTGGGGAGGTAGGTTGGGTAGGTAAACAGACAAGACAAACAAGACTCATACAGTGGCGGTGTATGACACGTGTGGGGGGTTACACAATTGACGGGGGACGGAGGTTTGGATATCCAGAGCCCATGAGCCCACAGATGGCAACAGTGGAACTGATATCCCCACCCATAGGCAGTTGCCACTGTTACTTCACTGCCCAGGACGGGGCTGTGCTGGGGGCTGTGTAGGCAGGGCAACAGGCATGCCCTTTAGTTGCACCACCCATGCCTCGAGCTGGCGTAGGGGCTCAAGAACAGAGTTCCGAATCTCCCTATGCACCACAGTCCGGACGTTAGGGAGGGTGAGTGGTGGTTCTCCTCCGGCCACACTTGCAGAGGGGGGGCAAGCCCCATCCCCTGCAGAGCTTCCACCCGCAAGTGGCACAGGGCCACCGGAGGAGGGTCCGGACTCGGCACTAGTGCCAGGTGCACTTGCCAGCTGAGGTGGGAGAGGTGGGTCCGCTGGAACCCGCCTTCCCTGTCATCCTATGTTTTGCATTATGTCATGACAGTTTGGGTTAGTGACATATAATACCATTCACAATTAGTTGTAACAGCATGCATTAGTATTCCCATTAACCAAACACCCAGATATTCACACCATTAAACAGCGTGCATAACACATGCATAATTTGAACAGAAATACACAGTCCAACAACATGCAGGGTTAATTGATGGCAACAGGCCATCAGGTGTGGATGTATGAACAGGGCAGATGCATCAACGGACATGCAGATATATATGACCCAACAGGACAAACGTCCAGGGGTGTTAATTGTGATTGCGCACACCATTTTCACATGGAATGGGTTATATGGGGTTATAGGGTGGGGTAAAGAAAGTAATATTAACACCTTCAAATAACAATACATATGCTGTACATTTGTAATAGCTACAGTTATATACACACTACTGTTCTAACTACAGTTTCCTATATGATAACTATTTCAACTTGGTGATAGGACTGTTACTGCAACATCAATATACATTTTAGTGTTCTTCATACACATTCATATCTAGCTTTGTTCAGCTACATCATCTTGCTACATTTGCTTTATATAGTTGTAGACAAGTGTGGATGTTTGGTATATCAGACAATCATCCTATCTGCATATTTCAGACTGAGAGCAACATATCCAGATTTTGGGATACACATTCCACATGCAGCAACACTTTTAACAGATTTCGCTGTTTGGTTTTGAATCTCACATGCATTTCATTCTGTCTTGACTGCAGTATACTTTATTCAGGGGTTATTACTATTGTATTGCTGGATTCATGACCCTTTCTCACACTCTCTCACTTGCTTTCATTTTACTATTCAGGATGGTACTTACTTCTAGGCTTTATTGACATGTTTTACCTGTAGTTATTACAATCCTTTCCAGCAGTCTCACTTCTGTCATGTTTCAGTATTTCCACAGGGATATATTTCACACATGTGATTTCATCATCTTCTGCAGCTATACTTCTCAGCCTGCTGCAGGTTGTGTACTATTTTCTTACAGGTAGGGCATTTTTATTTCAGAATATATGTCAGACAGTTTCATTTTTCGATTTAACTTACAGGCTGAAACACACTTTTGTAATCAAGCAAGACTTGCAGACACTTTCATACTGTTACTTGCAGATTTTATTCCTTACTGACTACACTGCACTCTTTTGCTGACTGTCATACTTTTATATTTCTTTACGGTTACTGGTAGTGGATTACTGACCTGCCTGGTGGCGCAACCGCACCAGCCTATCGCCATAGGCTCTGCGGTTCGCAGAACGGACACCTGCAGCTGTAATATAAATGAAGTAATATTGGAATACACATCTCCATAATATCAGGTAGTTTAATTTCTTACATACATAATTAAATGTTACTTACTCAGTAGTGGGGCGTTGGGTGTTTGCCGGGCCTCCTGGATCCAAAGGTTCAGTTGGTCCTGCTTGCGTCTCTTCAGGTCTGCATGGTGGTGATGGACCTGCTCACCAGTCCTTGGAATCCCTGTGGCACTGGTGAGATCATGAGCCAACCGGTCCCACGCCTCGGCCCTGTATGCTCCCCAGAGGACCTGCCCTGCATGAGTTGGGCCTCATGATTATGGACTAGGAGTCAGACCATGTACCTGGACTCCTCAACACCCCACCTCTGTGCTCGGAAGCACCTACCCTCTCCTACTCCTGTCTTTCTGCCTGCAGGTCAGTTCTACAATCATTTATGTTGTGTATTCCCGCCTATGGGGCTTATATAGTCCGTTTTTCCCGCACATATCTGTGATTGGCCATTTTGGAATTGTATCAACTTCAGTAAACCTGCATTGTCATGCTGTAGTTTGTATTCATTCCTATATATTAGCTATTATTGCATTTTTAGGTATTGCTGTCATGGCTTAGTGGTTCTGTACCTTGACTGTGGTGTATAGTGTCCTGGGTTCAAACCTGGCCACTGCTTTTTATTTTTCATGACTGTCTAGACATGCTGAGGGGTGTGTCTGTGCAAAGGCAGTTTTGATATGGCTTGCTCAACGTTGCCTGTCGGTTAGCTTGTTTGCGCGGTGCGCAGCTCCACGCAAACAGCGTACGCTGGTTTAAGCCTCATTTGGCCATCGGCACGCATATTACGCTCAGCTCAGTTAGGGGCATATAGCTTTAGCATGTTAGACCACTGCTCAGCTACAGGCACTCATTTTGCACCAGTTAAACCACTGCTCATCTACGGGCAGATGCACTCACTCTGTTAAACTGTAGCTCAGCTATGAGCACATCTGGCATTTTTTTATTCTTTTGTTACCTCACATGTCTTCAATATAAATGGGCTATTTCATTACATTTTACATAAATTTTGGTTTTATGTGTACATATTTGTCAGGGGCTTGTTTCCTGCTTATTTTGAAAAAAAAATTGGTGTTGTGGGGGCTTGAACCATGAATGGCTGCTCTTCAGCCAACATCTCTACCGCTACGCTATTGCTTCCTGGCTTATTTTGCATATTTAGTTCTTATATGCTTTCCCACTGACTGCTAACTGTAGCTGCACTGCAGGCACGCTCGCGCAAATGAGCGCACTCACGGTTAAACATTTTTACAATTTAAAAAAAATATAAAACATGCTTATTTATATGTTTTCTGTTCATAGTCTGTGAGGGCATGTGTTGTGTTCTGTTTATTCACATTTCTGTGGACTCTGTCGTGGGTGTTTACTTTAGGTACTTTTCCTCTTCTGTGGGCGTGTCCGCTTACAGGGCTCGGCCTACGGACACGCCCCCTACTGTCTTACACGGACCGTGTTGGCCTTAAGTGTGATTCAGCATGCTCTCATTAATATGCAGAGCATGCTGACATCACTCCATTTAACTGCAGCCTCCATGTATGAGTTATAACTCTTACACGGTGGCTTTGTGAATCCTGCCCATCTGTTATAGATTTAGCTGTACAGTAGTATATCCTGTTTACTTCTGTTATATCACATGAAATGTTATGGTCAGTCCTAATTACTGCGTTCATTTGTTTTATCAAACTTCTAACTTTTGTGGTTTTATTGAATTTCTGTAGTCTGTTTGTCTCATTGATCTTAATATGTCTGTCCATCTCCATTAAATCAAGAAACTCTTCTCTTAGATAATTTTCTTCTAAACTGAGGGCACAGTTTTTGTTCTCCATTTCCTGTGGGCATTCTATAGAGAGTTCTACAGCATCCTCCTATGCCACATTCTCTTCCATTTCATCCTGTGGCATCCATTGCTCTTTCATATGGGAAACTCACTGACCTATCACTCCACAACATTGACTGTCAGAGTTGCCACAGGTTCCTGTTCCTCCCATTGCTGTGCAACTCCAACTGAACTTTAGTACTGGTTTCCTATGGAAGGCTCCAAAGTATCGTCATATCACAACTGATCAAATGTTTCTTGCTCCACTAGTTTCTCCTTAATTTGGGGATCAATTTCTCTATCCTACTGTGGTGTTTTCTGGGTTAGATTTTCTATACTGAATACTTCACTTTGCAGGTACTCCACAACATTAGTTGTTATTTCTTTAACTTCTCCATTACTAATCTTCTTTTTTTACTTTTCTTCTTAGTTTTCTTATTTTTTTGTAATGTAAAATGTTCCATGTACGGATGCCTTTATGTGTATTCCTTTTGAAATATCGTTGGCACTGCTCTTTTTGTATTGATTAGTTTTGCTTTCTCTTTTGCATAAATATTACACCATTAAATCTCTTTTTCTTTCCTGTATCCTTACTTCTTCTGCAGATGTCTCTTGATCCTTCTGTTTCTCCTTACTTTGGGGACTCGTTCCACCATGCTGTGATGTAACCTGTGTTAGACTTTCTACGTTAAATCTTTCACTTTGAAATTATTCCATGACATCAGCTTCTATTTTTTATCTTCTACTTTAATAATCTTCTGTTCTGCATTCCCTCTTTGTGATCTTATTTTTTATTGTGAAATCTTCCATATCTGGATGCCTTTGACTGTATTTCTCTTCAAATATCTTTGGAGCTGCCTTTTTTGTGTTGGCTTTCTCCTTTGGATAAATATTGTACCATATTAGATCTCTCTTTTTTCTCATGTCCATATTTCTTTTTTATTCCTTTCAAAAGTCTCTAGATTTTGTTCTTTATATTTTTTCACTTCTTCAGATGCTTCTTTTTCCAAATGGATCAAGGTTTCTTCGTCTATATGTTTTTCATAAATCTGTTGTTTTAATGAGCACATTTTATTTTAAGCTTCTGACAGTTTTTCTTGTTGAAGTATTTTTTTCCTGTAATTTCTCTCAAAATCTTTTTGTATATCTTCTATCTGGAAATTCTGGACTTCTTGTATAATAGTAACAATACATGTTATATTTTCTTATTGTCTTTATGGCTCTTTTTTGGCCTATCAGTTTTTGTGATTTTTGTGGGCTACTATTTCCCTCTACAACAGGGGGGCATCCTACCCCTGGGCCTGGCCTAGCCTCATTATAGGAATATTTTGAGAATTTTACACTGTCATTTTATTCCCAGTCCTGGCACCAGTGCACCTACTAGGATTGGACACTTTTTTATCCTGAGTCTTGTGCACCCAGCTATCTTTTTTATTTTTTTAACCTGCTTCTGTCCATGATATATGCTATATAAAATGCAGTCTATATATCAGTGCTGTCATAGTGAGATTTTGTGAAAAACAGTGCCCACCACATGAAGGCACTCACCAAGACCTGAGGATGAATCCAATTCCAGCAATAGTACTCTCCTTTGCTTGCTGACTTATCATCTCTCTCTGTTTGGATGCTGACTTATCATCTGTGCATTCAGAATCATCTCTCCATTCACCCATGTTAGTAAGATTTGAAAGAGTGATGCAATCTGCCAAATACATCAAACTTTTTATCACGTACAGTGAAGCACTTTAGTCAAA
Source organism: Protopterus annectens (assembly GCF_019279795.1). Classification (NCBI taxonomy): domain Eukaryota; kingdom Metazoa; phylum Chordata; order Ceratodontiformes; family Protopteridae; genus Protopterus; species Protopterus annectens. The sequence goes on along the minus strand of NC_056732.1, from coordinate 1,156,867,475 downwards.
TAATGAAAGTCATACAATGTTTGTTCTGTAAGTAGTACACTAGTAATGTTTTCCGTTTGCCAGAGAAATCATAGAAGTGCAAAATAACTTGTATTATATCGATTGATATTATCTTTCTTGTTTACTTACAGGCTAGCATAGACAGCCAACAAAAATGAATGAGGTAATAAACAAATAAATACAGCAGTCTATGACTGGATCAGAGGAAGAAGGGCTATAGAGAAGACATAGTCCAGTCCAGCAATGGGTAATTACATGGGTCTCAAAAAGAAGCACAATTAATTTATTATCAGTTGTGAGAAAGGGGTACTTTTTAAAGATTCTGCAATGCATTAGTGGTGTTGATTGGTTAACTGTGCAAAGAGTGGGAGAAATGTAGTAGTCAGTTAACAGATAAACATACGGACATAATAATGTAAATGCAATTAGTTTATTTAAATAAAGGCAAGGTAAATAAATATAAAGTTTAAACTGCTCACTGTCAATGATAAACTATTTTTTCCCGAAAAAGAATTCTGACAGAATCGTCTTTCCTCCATGCTAGTTCATTGTCACTGATGCAACATCATGGGGGCAGATGACAAGAGAAGCTAAGTCATAGTTCAATATTTTGCAGAATGTATACATTTGAAGGCCTGTGCAGAAGTAGCATTAGACAAACAAACAAAAAAAAATACTTGCACGCATACATACTTACACTTATAGATGAACAAATATATAAGCCCATACATAAATATAAAAACAGTGTGAGAGAGGGGTAAGAGTGACTGTGTGTGTGTGTGTGTGTGTGTGTGTGTGTGTGTGTGTGTGTGTGTGTGTGTGTGTGTGTGTGTGTGTGTGTGTGTGCACTTGTGCGTTTATGTGTACATATGTATGGCAACATGACTGTGTACTAGGGAGGTAAATAAATACACCTGTAAGACCACTACAAGGTCCTTGTATGTTAACTAAAGTATGAAAGAGATACTCATACAGTACAGCATCACTTGCATCATGTGATCAACATATCATTGGCAAGACTACACATAGGTTCATACTTTCATAGGAGGTTACTAGGCTAACAGCCCTAGAGCCATTATAGGCCTAGCCATATTTATCCTGAATTGCCCCAGTTCAGTGCTTAGGTGAGAGAACTTTGCAGATGTAAGGCTCTATGGTAGTTAATACTGACTTCCTCTGTCCAGCGGGGACTTGGGCACCACCCCAGGAGTGAATTTGCAGTCAACCATCCATTGCTCTAAGTTGCATTTGAAGAGGGTCAGGGAGGGGCTCTGTTTCATCTGAACTGGAAGCTTTTTCCAGAGAAGTGGTAGTCTTTGGGATATGTTTCTATCTCTACAGCATGACTTATTCAAGTCAGAGGTTAGGGTAAGATCCCTGGAGTGAGTGACCATCCTGCAGTTTGATTTACAAATGTGTAGACTTCCATCAGGGCTGGGTTAGAGACAGCCCTGTAAGTAAAGCTCCCCTTCACAACCTGCAGGAGACAGAACACAGTGACAGGGCCTTCAGTCTTTTCAAGTAAGGCTTGTTTTGTGTACCCCATAACTTCTTGGTGAGAAGCCTCTGTGGTCTCTCCAATAGTTGCAGGTGTCTGGTGAGGTACATGCAAAAGGGAGCATTGTACTCAATTACTGGTGTGATGAGGGCTAAGTATAAAGGAATTATAAAATCCTTTTATCTAGATGTGATGCCTTTACTTATAAGATGTGCTACATAGAAGGATTTCCTTACTACTGTATATATATGGTAATCAATGTTCAGATTGCTATCAAACTGAGCACCCAGATCACATACCACTGGATCTACATTTGGGGGAGGGGTGCTGTCTATAATGTAATTAGCAGGTATCTCAGATTTCTGTAAGGAAATAAGAATGCTTTTTTTTTTTTTTTTTTGCATTCATCTTCAATCCGTGGCTTTGGCATCAATCATTTCTTTGTGTTAACCCTGTCTTCATTATATTAACATCATTTTGGGACTCCGTGATTACTCCCAATTTGTAATTTTCACTGAACTTCATCAGGCACTGGCTGTCAAAGTTTGCCTGAACTTCTGAGAAATAAATTCCAAACAGAAAGGGGCCCAACACAGAACCCTGTGATACGCCACTGGTGACTGGTCTTTTGCTAGAGGTGAAGTCACCCACTTTGACAGTATGTGTTCTGTTGGTGAGCCATTTGGCTACCTATCTAGAAATGTAGGGATTAATTCCCAATTGGGAAAGTTTCTGTATAATACCTGAGTGAGGGATTGTGTCAAATGCCCTGATTAGGTCAAGATAGGCAGTACGCACTCTCTTTCCCTTGTCTAGGGCCTTGGTGACTTTCTTGAAGAAGTCAACCATGTTTAACAGACATGAGCTAAGAATCTGAACTGAGCTGGATCCAGAGTTTGGAGTTTACCTATATCCTTGTTAATAAAGCCTCTCCCTTTAATTTCACCAAACATTTGGATTTCTAATACCATGGCAGGAATGGACCCCATTCCTAAGTCAAAGTATGATTGAAGTTCATGAAATTAGTATTGTTTCAACCTTTGATGTTAGCCAGAAGTCTCCTTGCAGCACCCACAATGTGCCCAGTAATGACTTTTGCAATTTGTTTGGCATTACATGTATCAGTAATCTTTTTCTTACCTCTAATTTTCTCTCTCTTAATCATTTTGTATATCTTTTGTCTGGAAATTCTGGCATTTTTGCATAACAGTAACAATACATAATTTCTTTCTTATCCTCAATAGTCCAATCTATTGTCTGTATTGCTCTTTTCTGGCCTATCAGTTTTTGCTTATTTTTGTCGACTGATACTTCCTTCTACAACAGGGGCCCATCCTCCCCCTGGCCCTGGCCTATCCTGATTGTACACTGTAATTTTTTTGCAGTCCTGCTATCAGTGTGCCTACCAGGATTGAGCACTTTTTTTTTATCCTGGGACTTTTGCATCCAGCTATCTTTATTTTTTAACCTACTTATTTCCATGATATATGCAATATAGAATGCATTCTATATAACACTATAATCTTGTAAGATTTTGTGAAAAAAGGGTCCACCTCATGAAGGTACTCAAGAAGACTTGAGGGTGAATTAAATTCCAGCAAAACTTCTCTCCTTTCTGCTGATTTTATAATCTCTCCATTTTGTCCATAATGATTTTTCACATGTCCTTGCAGATAAGTCTAATCAAGATTATGCGCCTATAATTTCCAGGGTCAGCGGATGATCCCCCTTTGTGCAGAGGGATGAGTGTTTATGTCCTCACTTCTGCTGTAACATTGCGAGCTCACATGATGTGGTTAAACAAGGATCCAAGTGGGTCTGCTAAATCACGTTTTATGTTGTTTAAAAGGCAACCTGGGATGTTGTTTGGTCCCACCGATGCCATGTTTTTGGCATTGGGGAATGCCAAGATAACCTGCTGTCTTGGGAAAATAGGTTGAAAAATGGTGGCAGGTATACTTTGGGGATGACTGGAGGGGACAAGGGGGTGAAGCTTCCTACAAATCTGTCAGCTGGCAAGTTGGCTATTACCTCGAGTAAAGTATGGGTGGTGCCATCCACAACTAGTTCAGCTCATGGCAGGATATTCCCTTTTAGATTTTGGACATAGTTAAAGAATGTTTTTTGATTATCCTTAGCTAGGAATGCTAGTTTTGCTTTGCAATTATCTTTGGAAGACTTGCAAGATTTCTAATTTGTTTGTTTATGCTAGAGAGGGATTTCTTCCTCTGCTTAGCCATTTCCCTCTTGTTCTTGGACATTAGTTTCTTTCTCTGGTCATATATTCTGCTTATATTAGGGATCCACTAGGGTGGCATGTTTTTTGGCAAGATTTTAATATGGTCAGGTACAGCTGATACGGTACTTTTCCATTATACCCCTACCAGTCCGCGGTGCTGTACACGGTGCTGTAATTTGCAGGTGTTTCCTCACACAAGCAAGGAGTTGTATATCTGTCTGTTTTGACGACATTTCATCACATTTTAACATATTTAAAGAAAGCATGACACACAGAACAAGTGCTAACATCTTTCTTTTTGTGAGGAAGTACCGGCAAGACAGACAGATATAGAACTCCTTGGTTGTGTGAGGAAATACCGACAAATTACAGTACCGCGGACAGCATTGCAGACTGGTAGGTTTATAACGGTAAAACTGTGGATGTGTGTCATGCTTTGTTTAAGTACATTAAACCCCTACCATGTGTTTGCTTTACTGACTGTGTAAATCATGAGGAGTGACAGTGTGTGTCATGCAGGGAAGTAGACTTTGAACAGAATGCTATGCTTCTCTTGCATGTAAACAGGTTTAATGATGTTGAAAACAAAACAGCAGTTTATACACTTTTAGTACATTTAGTGGAAGGAACAGGGATCATTAACACAATGAACTGAATAATGGTTACAGACTATTCAAAATGAACTACTCAGATGGATGGATACGGAGTCATGTCTTACTGTAAATTACTATAAATAGAATGTTCAGCGCCGGCTGCGGCTATGTGTGCACTTCATGTTTTACTTTCCCTAAAACCTGCTATCACAGCTACATCATGTTCAAAAAATATCCCTTTGAGTAATGGCCACAGACTATTTAACATGAACTACTCAGATGGATACGGACAATGCAGCACATACCGGCAAAATACAGTTGTGGTCTATAGGGGTATAACGGAAAAGTACCGCTGATTCTATACAGGGTATTGGTGTACACCTCTGCATAGGAGTCCATGTTATCTGTGTTCAGTGGGCCTTATACCATCACTTAGTAGGAAGTACTTTCCTTTGAAAAATTCTTAAAAATATTTGAGCTTGATGACGTATCTGGTCTTATGTACAAAGAAGAAAAAACGCTGCCAAAGTCCACGAGTCACCACCAATATTTATTGTATTGTAAGCGCTTTCATGCACCTTTCATTAGTGCACTTCATCAGACAATAACATACAGCCAACAACCACATTATATAATGAAACCAATCAATTAATCAATCAATTAATGTAATAGCATTAAAATATTTAAAAAAACATCAATACATCCTGCTAATTTAAACTGAAAACTAAAAAAACAAACTGACAGCACTAAAAAAAATATGCAAATACATAAAAGCCAATACATTTTAAAAATCAATTAACATTGCAAAGCTTTTAGCCTGAGTAAACATTTGATAGAAGAAGCATCATTAATCTCTGGATACACATAGACATTTGTTTTCAATTGCCATAGTAGTTCCTGTTCTTCTAATTTTAATTGCCAAGGACCACCTCTAGGGTTCTGGATAACTTGTTGTATTATAGTAAAGTGGAATCTATGGGAATTACTCAATTATATATCTAGCCAATGCAATTTCCAAAGGCTCGGTTACTAATGCATTGGCTAGGCATATAATTGAGTTTAATTCCAATTCCACTTTACTATAGTACAACAAGTTATCCAGAACCCTAGAGGTGGTCCTTGGCAATTAAAATGTATTGGCTTTTATGTATTTGCATATGTTTTTTTAGTGCTGTCAGTTTGTTTTTCAGTTTTCAGTTTAAATTAGCAGGATGTATTGATGTTTTTTTTAAAATATTTTTAATGCTATTACATTAAATGATTGATTAATTGATTGGTTTCATTATATAATGTGGTTGTTGGCTGTATGTTATTGTCTGATGAAGTGCACTAATGAAAGGTGCATGAAAGCGCTTACAATACAGTAAATATTGGTGGTGACTCGTGGACTTTGGCAGCGGTTTTTCTTCTTTGTACGTTTAACTTATTTGGTGTTTTTTTTGTTTTTTCGTGTCTGGTCTTATAATTACATGGAACAAGACTAATTTATAGTCTGATCTTACCGGGGTGGACATCAGGGAGTGGGGCTTCCCACACCTTTGAACCATATCACTGTGACTGCATAGATGTCAACATCTTCCAAAGTGAGGAGTGCTTCCAGGGACTGCATTTTCTGTAGAGTCCTAACATTAAGTTGCAGTATCTTGAGTTTATCTAGAGAGGATTTTGTTATTTTTGAAGGTTAGTTGTTTTGACACTGCCTAAAAAGGCACAATAGAGGTAGCTAATGCCTTTGCCAGTATCCAAAAGCCTAGACGAGACAGGTGCAGACCACCTCTGACAAAGCAGCATGGCCTGTTGATCATGTCCTCCCAGGCTAACAGATATTGTATCCCCTTGGACTGACACCAGAAACTAAGCCAATTGTTAAAGTCAACAATTTGTGTTTGTATTTTGGCATCATCCTTGGAGAAGTTAGAATGCTGCTTAAGGCTAGGCTTATACCTGCCTGTGACACATAATCTGAGAGGTCAGTCATGTCTCTCTTCACATAGTCCAGTGTCATTCAACCCCCACATATACTATGACAGAGTCATACAGGTACTTGTGGTTGCCTGACTTGAGTGCTTGAGTGACTTGATGAATTCTGGCACCTGGCAGGCTGCTAACCATAACCTACTCCTTATACAGCCTGGTGAGGGGAACATTAATGTATCTCACAATGGAGTTACATATGACCAATACATTAGCTTTTATGGTGTTATGCCTTATGAGCTTATTTTTTGAGACACTGGAGTATTTGTGCTATTATATGTTGTGGTTGTTTTTGGGGTTATGTGTGTAAGTGGTTTCCATTTGGGACACATCTGAGCTTTTGGTAAGTTACTAGTGAGTACCTCCACATATGTGGGTTTATGTGTCTTTTCTTTATTTAGTATGGGGAGTGTGTGGGTACTGACAACCTGTTTGGCATTCATTTTGTCCTTATGTGAAAGTTGTGCCTCTAATTTCATAGTGTAACTACATCTCACAAATAAAGTATTTGTTTAAGGAGTAATTGGTTGGCAATAGACATGAGACAATTTTTACATTGTCTCAGGATGCCCATGTCTATGAGGCTGGCTAGAGAGATTATGGGAAACTGCTCACCCATAACAGCAGGCTTCAT